>NC_056528.1:44158862-44215571 GCF_019175285.1 Sceloporus undulatus | reverse complement strand
AGAGCAGAGAGGAAGGTACTACTAGGAGTTCATGTGGGATCACAGGCTCAGAAGCCATGTATCCACCAAAACAACATAGAAAAAGTACCCTACTTCTTCTAAATTTCAGCTTAAATTGAAAAGGGAAAGTTAAGTGTAAGGTCTTTAGGAACCTAATGTTGTGCTTTTTCTCTTCCTTTGCTACCCCACAGGTACGAACTGAAGGCTCAGATAAGAGCTGTGTCACATTTGTGCTCCACGATGAGGACCACACTCTTGGCAACTCCCTTCGGTACATGATCATGAAAGAGTGAGTAAGTTTCCTCTTAATTAAATGACTACTACATCAGCAACAGAGGATTCTTTCTAATCAGAAATCAGAGTTTGGTTTGGGCCAAAGCTCCCCAGAAACTACCATTCAGTATGGTCAAGGATGGCTTGGAGATTCTGAGGAGTGTGGTCTAAAAAAATAACTTTGCCATTCTCTGGTTCAAATTACTTCTTTTCTTTACAAAAATGGATGAAAACTAGAGCTTGGTGCACTCTCCCCTCCCTCATTTCATGGCCCCATTTGATTTGAAATAATGAGGAGTTGTTCTACTGAATTGATAACGGATGTGCAAAACTTGCTGGAGTACTTCAAAGTCCAGTCCTATTGCCAGCCATGATTTCAGTTTGCTCATAGTACAAATCCCATTTTGGATGATGGGGAAATAGCAGTTGCTGCTGCAAAAAAGGAGGAAAAAACTGTAACATCTTTTATTCCCATCTCTCATTCCCCTGACCACAGTGATCTTTTCAACACTGCACAGTTTTAACAAAAATCAGCAAATAAATCAGTCCACATCACTTGCTTCAAACCTTGGTTTCTGGTTTTGGTTTGCTATCAGATCACTCGAAACGTTTATTAATTCAGAAGTCACCTGAAATCACAGTTAAGTGTCTTTAAATGTAACACAACATGATTTTTGAAGGAAAATAATTGCCTGCTATTGATAACTTGTGTGTGTGTTTGAGCTCCATTTCGTAAATGTGGTGGACCCATCTTTTTTCTGTTACATAACTTGGAGCACAATTCTTGATCCATTTCTTTTCTAAGAATAGCATGTGATCCAGCATGACGTAGTGGTTGAGTGTTGGACTATGACTCTGGAGGGCAGGGTTTGAATCCTTGCTCAGCCACAAAAACCCACTGTGTGACTTTGGACAAGTCACATACTTTCAGATGCAGAGGATGATACTTGCAAACCACCTCTGAAGGAACTTGCCAAGAAAGCGCCATGATAGGCTTGCCTTAGGGTCACCATAAGTTAGAAATGACTTGAAATGATTTCCATCAGTTGGAAAAAAAGAACAACATGCTCTCCACTCTCCCAGTTTGTTTATTTTGTGATTGCCCTCTGTTGTTTTAGCTCCCATAAGTGCAGACTGCTGATAGTGTTTTTTTTCTTTTTCTCTTTCTTTCATTGCAGCCCTGAAGTGGAATTCTGCGGTTATAGTATCACACATCCTTCTGAAAGCAAAATCAACTTCCGTATTCAGACCAAAGGTGAAGTGTTCCTCACTCCTTACTAGAGAGCCAACACAGCCTGCTTGTTACCTTCTGTCTCTGAGAGGTGTTGTCCCTGTAGAGCTTCATTCCCTTCATTTATGAGTTCTCCTCATGCTACCATCAGGTTGGAACTGGGATCGTTTCACTGAATACTGGGTCAAGGGTGCTTTGTGCAGAATGTAGTTTCTCAGCTAAGAGACTGAGATACAAATCAGTATGTTTGAAATTCAAATATCACCTCTGTTATTAGTTTCTTAGGTAGCAGCAGGCAGACTGCTTTTTCTCAACCTTAGTTCTTTCCCCATCTGCAGTTTGTCATTGTTAGCTGCCTTCAAGTCAACTTCAACATAGAGTGACCCTATGAATGAGAGTCCTCCATGTTACTATTATTTCCCTTGATCTAGACCCTATGCTTCTATTAATGCAGTCTAGAATTGCATTGTTGACTGTTGACTCACATTCAACTTTTCTGCTACATCCCTTTCACATGTACTGTTGTCAAGCCAGGACTGGAACGTGGCTTTGGGGTGGCTTCCAGATTCTTAGGATGCATGCATCATTTAAACAGCATAGCTCCAAAGTGACCCGAAGCAGCTTTATTTTGGCCTATCTTTGTGGGGCATTTGTTAGCTTTTCCCCAGCTTCCTAATCTATTAAGGTTATTTTGAATATTGATCCTTTCCTCTGCATGTTAGCTACCCATCCAAATTTGGTGTCATCTGCAAATTGGATAAGTATACCCTCTAATCCTTCATCCAAGTCATTGACGAAGATGTCAAATAGCACTGGGCTCAGGACAGAACTCTGTGGCACCCCATTGGTCACTTCTCTCCAGGATGAAGACAAGCCATTGATGCTCTTTGGGTCTGGTTGGTCAAATCCATCTAATGGTTGCGTTGTCTAATCCGCTTTTTACTAGCTTATTTACAAGAATATCATGGGGGATCTTTTCCAAGATTCACAGCATTGCCTTCATCTACCAAGCTGGTAATTTTATCCAAAAAAAGAGATATCAGATTCTCTTTTTGAGAAACCCATGTTGACTTTTAGAGATTAAAGCATTCTTTTCTAAGTGCTTACAAACTGTCTGTTTATTTATCTGTTTCCGGGATTAAGATTATTTCCCCCTTTATATTGATTTGGGTGCTTCAGAAGGAAGTTCCTTCATACGTGAAATACAGTGACATCCTGACATCTGAGAACCACAGGGTTATGTCCCACTGTAGACAACTATCTTCTATTGCAAGAACAAGGAAAGTTTGGGTTTACCCTGAAGTTAAATGGAGGGTTGTCTACCTCACTCAAGTATTAATGTTTCACTGTAGTGGGGAGAAGGATCTTGATTATTCATTGGTCTCTCAGCAGTTTCTTTTCAGTAAGTTACTGGTTATCTATTACTATTTTATTTTTACATGTAGTTTTGGTTTGCAGAGCTTGGTTATTTGGAAACTAGGAGTGGTTTCTCTTCACAGGAGAATGCACTCTTGATTCATTTGAATGCAGGGTCCATGCTTCAGCAGTAAAGAGGAGCTCACACACTCTAGAACACTGTTTGCCCACTTCAGGAAAGGAAACTTCCTGTTAAATCCAATTTTCTTTCTCCATGTAGATGGTGTCCCTGCTGTTGAAATGTTCCAGAAGGGGCTAGAAGAACTCATGGGAGTGTGCCAGCATGTACTAACCACATTTGAGGTAAGTGTCTGTTCCCTTCTTTTTGAAGGTACAGTACACTGGATATAGAGAAGTAATGCCACAGTATTGCTGTTGTCTTGAGGGTTTTGTTGTTGTCTGATTTCTTTTTGTAATGTTGTGCTTTACTGTTATTTTTTATTAATATAAAATGAAATTTTAAAATGATAAATTAAAACAAGTTATTTAGAAATAACTGTGTAGTGGGACTTTGTATCTTACCTTTCTCTCAAATGGTAGACAAAAAGTCACAATGATTGCTGCAGGCTGCATTTCTTATGGTCTTCAAACTTTGTTCAGACAGTCATTGTGGGCAGAATGAACATGAAGGTGGCTGGAACAGATTTGAGTAACCTGTCTTCGCCTCTAGACTATACTTTAATTTAGTGTTTTAAAGAAAGCTTACATGTAAATGCCTGCACGTTTTGTAGGTTCTCTTCAGTGCTTTTGATTATATTCAGCTAAATGTTTAGAGTTCAGTAGGGTGAAATGGATCGTACAATTTTTAATCTTCCCACTCACCATAATTTTTTACACTAGCCTCCATCTCCATTCAGTTGCTTGACATGATGGGAGGATATACAACATATTTGGAGGACTTCATTTGAAAAAAGCAGCTATATATATTGGTTGTGTGAACAGTTTTTGGGAGACTAGCAAGCAGCCACCTCTGTGATGTCGACCGCATTTTTTCAGGCGTACCACATTTGTGGAGTTAACTAGATGACCCAGCTATATGATTTCTGAACCCCAAACCCCTTACTCGTGGTATTTGTGTACTCTGTTGTAGGCGAGTGTGGAAGAATACAAGGCCCAGAAGGATATAAATATGGAGTAACCACAGTGGCACTGCCATGATGGACATCACTGTACTTGCTCTGCTATGGTGGGACTGTGATTTCTGGAAGAGATTTTTATTTTATTTTTTTAATTTATATTGAGGTGCTTTTTTAATAAAATCTAATAAATTCCCCATCCTGTCTGTATTTTCAAAAGCTATTTTTCTGGGAAGTGTGGAGAATTCTGGCTTAAATCCAAAGGAGAAGATACATGGTAAAGAAACGTCTAACTTCTGTAGGATTATGGTGGAGAGAGCTTGCAATCCTACTTCATCGCTCTATGCACCTGAAAGCCTGCTCTGGAGTTTGGGGAAACCCTTTGGAGCTGGTTTTTGGGCAGCAGAGATTAAGGGAAGGATATCTTATGCTGGTGGTGCAGCAGTGGATACTGGACCTAGACTTGTTTTAAAATGGGGTATTCTGTAACATGAGGAAAGTAACTTGAAAGAGAACAATGAAACTTTTACATCTTACTGTGAGACCCAAGAAAAGGAATTTGTTGGCATTCAACTTGTACATGCTGACTGTCTGTCAATCCGTCTTTATTCACCAGCAGTCTGATTTTTCTTGAGTGTTAATGTCCCCAGTCTCCAGTCTTTTATGGTCTCAAAATACATATTTTAATTTGTCTCTAAAATGCATTTGCTTAAAAATCAAACTTGAAATGTTTTCCTTATTTGTCTGAGCAGCTGGTTACTGAGATGTTTAATAAGTCCAAGCCACATTAAAAAAAAATTAATCTCTTTTTTTAAACAAGGTAGCAGGTATTTCAAAACTGCATTGCACTAAAATGGAATTAGGTTGCAAGTAGGTAGTGGGGTTGGGAGAATGTATCATTTTGAGAGACTAGCTTTTAATAAAACAAATTTCTAGTCCTTCAGCCCACAGATATAGCCTCACTGTAGGGATCATAACTTAGTGACAGCGCATCTGCTTTGTATTCAGAAGGTCCCAGGTTTCATCCCTGCAATCTCCAGACAGGGCTGAGTAAGCCCTGTGTGAAACTCTGGAGAGCCACTGCCAGTGAGTGTAGATAATACTGGGCTGTATGGCTCAATGGTGTGACCTCATATGTTACTGGGTTTCAAGAAAAGGTATGCAGCTCTGAAAGTCCCAGTTTCAATCCTTGTAATCTCCAATTGAAAGAAGCAAGTAGGAGGTGATGGGAAAGAAACTTCTCTACTTGCGACCCCAAAGACTTGCTTCCAGCCAGAGTGGACAACACTGGACTTTCAAAGGTAAATGATTCAACTTGATGTGAGACAGTTTTGTGTGTGTTCAGTCAAGGCAAGCAGTCACATGGTACCTGCCAAAAGGGGGTTGCAACTTACACTATCCCTTATGTGTTAGACTCTGGAACTCAGGGAATTGTCTGTGTGACATCTGTGTTCTCTAGAGAAATGTGTGAGATCAATGAATTCACTAGAGGTATTAAGTATTTAGTAGATTCCAGACTTCCCTTCTCCTTGGTCTGCTGTTAATAAGAAAGTATCCACATCTTTCAAACTTGGGAAATGTTTCATTCATGCTGAGCTGAAAGAATGGCAAGGCTCTGAATGTCACCGTTTGCTATACAATGGCTCTGTACTCATACCAATTGACAGACATTGTCCCAGGCATGGACTGATGATATCCCCCACCTTGGAAACGGTTGGGTCAGTTACAACGCTATACTCAGGGTTTCACAATGAGGCTGCTTCTTTCAGGCTCTTCTCTGAGTATTTCCATGTCACTGAGACAGAGGGGGAGAAAGCTGACTTCTTGAAAAGTTAGGACACAGCTGCAATTTATTAAATGTGTGCACCTTCAAATTGTTTCTGACTTATGGCAACCCTAAGGTGAATTTATCATGGGGTTTTCTTGGCAAAATTTTTTCAGACAGGATTGCTATTGCCTCTCTCTGAGGCTGAGAGAATATGACTTGCCTATGGTAACCCAGTGGGTTTCTATGGCTTAGTGGGGATTCAAATCCCGGTTTCCAAAATACAAACCACTATAGCATGCTGGGTCTGTTGATCTACACTTACATGTGAAATAGAAGTGGACAATTTTTTCATTTCAATAGCTTAATTCCTTGGGGCAACATTCTTGGTGGTAAATGGTGGTGTTGGAATGAAGCAAGCAGTTCTGTTGATGTGTGCCTTCAAGTCGTTTCTAACTTGTGGTGGCCCTATTCTGGGGTTTTCTGGCCAAGATTTCAGAGTGGCTTTGCTTTTACCTTCTTCTGAGGCTGAGAGTAATTTACCCAAGATTGGCCAATGCATTTCCATGGCTGAGTGTAGATTCAAACCCAGGTGCCCCAGAATCCTGCTGGTGGTGGTTGTTGTGTGCCTTCAGGTTTCCAACATAGGGTGACACTAAAGCAAACCTATGATGGGGTTTTCTTGGCAAGATTCTTTCAGAGGAGTTATGCCATTGCCATACTCTGAGCCTGAAAGCATGTGATTTGCCCAGTGTAACCCAGTGGGTTTTATGGCAAGCAGGAATAGAGCCCTGATCTCCAGCAGCATAGTCCAACACTCAAACCACTACATCACACCGGCCCATTTTTGCTGTCTCTTCCTCCCTGCCTGGTGGGCTCTGAAGGGAGGGATGAATTACTCTTGCAAGGACTTAGTCACTTTCAAAAGAGCTTTGGAAATTAGGCCGAGCGCCATTTAAGACCAAACTAAGGGTTTCTCATATGAACGCAAAAAGAAGTTCAGGATGGGAGGCTGGAAGTCAAGTGCAGGACTGGGGAAGGGTCAGCTGTTTCACAATTGGGTAAATTATCTCTGCTTGCATTGAAATCCCTCAGTACCATCTTAACTGACATGTCAGCCAGAATGTAGGTCTGTTTGTCTTAACATTGACACCATTTTTCTTGTATGATTTTAAACATCTTTGTCTGTTGAAGAAGCCAGGGAAGCTTCGATAGCTTACATAATGTATTTTATGCTTTGGAGTTGGCCCAATGAAGGTATCACTGCTTGTGGATTTTGTTGTGTTTGCATAGTTGTTGATAGTTATTCAGTCCAATCCCTTGATCAGTACATGTGGAACGTCCACTGCCTTCCTCATCATGTCAGATATCTTGGTTCAAAATCTCCCTGGTTTAAAATATAGCTATCCTGTCAGCTCCTAGTGTTCTCTTCTGCAGGCTGAACGTAGCCAACTCCCTCAACTATTCCTTATATGGCATGGCTTCCAGACTTTTACCATCTCAGCTTCCCTCCTATAGATACCACCCAGCTTGTCAATATCTGTATTCAGTTGTTGTCCTAAAACAATTGTGAGTTGCAAATCCTTTTGTCAATAATCCAGAGATCAATGCTAGTAGATAGAGAGGCTAAGACTGGTAATGCTTGCAATCTCCAGCCACTATTTTGTCCAGACTATGATGAAATCAATGTTTTTTAAAAAAAAGATTGTGACAAAGTCAATGTTTAATCCACATTAAGCAAATCTACAAGACACCTACATAATATAGTCATCATACTAAACCACAAAACAATAAATTCAGTCATAAACCAGTAGGGAGAGACCTACATATCATGGTGTCAAATGGAGACAGGTTCACTTTTATGCAAGGTATGAGCTCAAAGCTCACTGGTTCTCTTGCGTATCTATTGCACGGCTGGTTTCTCCAACCTGGAGCACTCCCATTATTCTAGTCAACATGGTACATGCTGGTTGAGGAAAGTGAATGCTGTTGTAGTGAATAATGATTATTAGTAATTCTTGCAATGTCTTGATTTGCAGAAGCTTAAAACACAATCCTATGCCTGTTGACTTAGAAACAAACGTCAATGTGCTTTGTCAGGCTATTCCCCAGTAACTGGGCATTGCAAGATTAGGGATTGCAACCTTATTCTTGAACACAGTGTCTGGGATCCTAAATGGTATGTGCAGAGCATAACTGCTCCATGCACACAGAAGCCACCAAGATCTGTGGGGCTGCTACTATTAAATGGTGGTGGAAGAAGAAGAAATGACCAGGCAACAGGGACTGCCTCTTTTCCCCCTGCAGTTTGCATGACAGAGAGAAACTGATAATGCCCCATTTATCTGCCTCTCCAACAAACAAAAGACATACTCTTCCCCACTGCCTCCTTCCCCCATCATGACCAAGGCAGCAGATCCATGGAGATAAGATGCTGTCTAGGGTAGTGGTTTTGGAGGGCCCAAAGGCTAAGAATAGCCTCTTGCCCCCCATTCAAAAAGGAGAAATGTGTATTTGTCACTCACAGTATTCTAGTCATTGTATAGCTATCTTACTACTACTCAAAACTGAACCCATTGAAATCCAAGATTAATAGGTTTTCTGTACAATATATACATACCACACATGAGAGAGAAGCTACCCTACATGCACACACAGAAAAATAATAGCATGTTGGCAAAAAATTTTAAAAAATCAAAAGAGCATTTGGTTGCTAAATACCAAAATATGTATGTCCAGTCCAGTGGAAAACGAGTACAGGCTGATGGAAGAAATGGAAATGAATCCAGAAAAACTGTTCATGGTGCAGAAAGAACATGGGGGGTGTGGGTTGTCAGGATTCCTTTTTGGTAATTGTCAGTGTATCTTTTGGGAGGGAGAAAAATCTAATGCAAATACCCTTGTTGGAGACAGATGGATATAAGGTCTTCGTGTTTTGAATATGGAATATGGAACGGGGAAGAATTTTGCTTTGACAGCTTTCTTCAACTTGATGGCCTCTAGTCATGCTGGAATATAGTTTCCATCATTACAACCATTGACTATGTGGCTGAAAGGAGTTGAAAACATCTGGATATCTATATTGAGGAAGGCTAAACTACAGTATGTTTGGCTGATGGGCATCCAAACTGTGCCTTAATTCCTTCATTCAAGATCAACTCTGCTCCACTGTCAAGCAATCAGGAGCTGCTGCATTGGGAAAAGTTGACTCAGTGTTGTTTTCCCCAGCATAAGTCAAATCAATGACATTTTAAAAATGCATCTGTGAAAAACTTTGAATGACGAGATGAGCATCAACTGACACAAGCCAGTATGTCCTATTTGGAAGATGTCACACACCCCTTCAAGCTTTGGCAGGCATAAAATACTATTTTGCGCTGTTTATTTGCTGTGCCTGGAGTGCATCTTCCCTAGGATAGTGGTTCCTTTCTCAGTGTTGTTCATGATCTTGAACATGAACCATATGCATAGAGTGTACCACTTTTCCATGAACAATTGCCTACTACATGCAAATGGCACTATCAGACATAGAGAGAGACTGTTAAGGTCATAAGATGTGACAATGACTTTGGCCATCCCTGTTTGCTTTTTTAGGATTTTCCCCATAGCATTTGATAATCAGTTGGACTGCCTCTGGACCTGAAGGTTCAGCTTTGTGATCTTGGATAACAGCCATAGATCTTCTGTGAATAACTTAATCCTGTCTAAAGCTGACTTTGTTCTTGTTTTGTTTTTTTAATGTTGCAAGTGAAAACTTGCCTGAAGATAAGTAGCGCTACTGTTTGAAAAATATGGAGCTCACCAAACCTCAAACCTCACTATGCAGTACTGTATACAAAAGTCAATAAAATCAGAAAGAGCGGCTGTTTTTGTCATTGGGAATTTACGAATGAATTAACTAAACTCTTCTCATATTGATGCAATTAAGAAAGGCATTTCAGCACCAGTTAAATTTAGACATGTCACGTTCATGCAAACCATGAGCCAGAATTCATCTAACCAAAGACACGTATTAAAGTCCTTAATCCTATTGGTTAATTCCAACTAAAGAAGACACATTGAATCATTTGTTGACTAATGAGTCAACATTTAGGAAAGTTCCATTGATTTAATACGTCTACCCATTATGGGATTAGCAATAGGATTAAAGCAATAGTCTTTTTATGTGACATGTAATAGTTGGCATCCTGCTATTGGCACACACACACATAAGTTTGCTTTACGCCTGCATATGGGGCACTGTGGAAGTTGGTATACCTCCCTCCCTCCTTTCGCAGCAGCCAAAGTCCGGCCCCAAACTTACCATCGCCTCAGAAACCCCAGATGAAGAAGTCGGATCTCAACGCTGATATAATCTATTCTGCATCTGACTACAGGGACATAGCCAGCTGCTTCTTCAGTCCTGCCTGACATACACAATTGCAGCCATCATCTGAAATAAATGTATGTCTTGACACCTATTCATCTGTTGTTGTTTCAAATCAGAAACAGGCTATTGTGTGGCCCTCCAAATGTTACTGGATTGCAGTTCTCAGCCGCATCAGCATAGCTAATGGCGATAGATGATAGGAGTTGCAGTTCAATATCAGAAGGTCCATCTGGTTTTAAATAATGGGTGGTAGAATTGTGGAGTGTGGGATATAACTCATGTCTCGCCTCTCCATGCAGGAATGGGGAACCATGGAGAACACATGTGGAAGATGGAAAGCTAAGAGTGCATCCATAGCAGCCACATCTGTGTGTGGAAGGTGAAATCAAGGGGAAAACAGCTTGGTTAGGACAATAAATTATGTCCTCCTCTTCCTTGTAGCCAGTCTACTACAGCTGCCTAGTCCAGAGATCATGCTTGCCCAGCTATAGTCTACTGTATTGCAAATCTAAACAATACAGGAGATCTCTGAAGATGCCAGCCACAGATGCTGGCAAAACATCAGGAATAAATTCTTCTAGAACTTGGCCACATAGCCCCCAAAACCCACAAAAAACCAATACAGGAGATCCCTTCTTCCTTTGTACCTAAAGCTAGTTTAGTTACAAAGCTAATTTAGGTACAAAGAAAGGAGGAATCTCCTGCATTGGGCAATTTCCTTCCCTTTCTACTTGGTCAATATTTTCAATAGGGCCAATCAAGGTGCCAGAAAAAGTGTGCAAACTTTTGAGTTCTCCATCAAACTAGGGAGCCTTGCACACTACAGAATTAAGACACTAGGATTCCACTTTAATGGCCATGGCTGCATCTTATGGGTTCATGGAGTCATTGTGATGTGCCTCAGGTATCCATTCTGGAACAAAGAAGCAATGGCCAACTTGCAGGTTTTAATCTTTGTTCTGTTTTTCTCTCAACCCCGCTCTCTCCATCACTTGACTTCTGATGTCCATATCTTTACACCCTTATACTCCCTGTGAGGGAGGAAGGGCATCTGGATAATGTCTATATTTGAATAGGGGAGAAACCTGGAGCCAAAACTAGCAATCTTAAATTGTTCTAGAGTAGGGGAGTGAATTGTGCAGTTCTCCAGATATTGCAGCTCCATCACTCCTAATCATTGGCTATGCTGATGGAATTGGAGTTGCCATCCAATTCCATCTGGAGGGCCATTCTATTCTCACCCCATCCAAAGGAATCTTATAAGATGCTCAGCTGTTCAGGGGGAAAGCTTATTCTTGGGAGGGGGGAATTAAAGCATCAATACGAGGCAAAGAATGTCTAATGAGCAGCAAGTCTTCAAAGGGTTGCTGCTGGAAAAATCAGGTGCTAGCGAAAGAAGGCAAATAAAGCAGAGGAGGTCAAGAAAAATTGCAGGAGACCAACGGTCTGGACACAACAGTCATCTCCATGGTCCCAAGTGCTCCAGGTCTTATTTATCCATGGGTCTAAGAAGAACTGTACTTGTTGCTCAAGTGGGAACTGCTCCGGTCGAGGCCCAGTTCCTGCCCATTGGCTTTCCACTTCCCAACAGAGCCTTTGTCGTCTGTCGGTACAATGCCAAGGGCTGGTCTTTGGCACCAGCAGCAAAGACAAGACTACAAGAAAGAAACCAGACAGAAAATATTGTTTTTACAGTCAGACAGAGTGACCTATGTTGTAGTCACACAAGAAAAACATCTTGTCCAAGATAGCCATCCAAAGGAGGGAACATTGAGCAACATAGAACTTTATCACACAGGGAAAAAAGGGGGGGGGGGAATTGGGGGGTGAAACAGTGATTATCTCGTGGGGAATAAATTTGAGATGGGGAAGAACTGTGCATACCACTTTTGTTTTCCTGGAGGAAAGGTTGTCTGTAAATGGAATTAATGACAAAATAAATACAAATGGGACAACTTTTAGATTCCTGGTCCCAAGCCTGCCAAACCTCATCAATATATGTGATGTGGAAATGGTTATTCATTGTAATGCTCTTTTATGTGCATGTGCAAAGAGCAGAATAGGACTGTACTGAGCGAGGGACACAACCACATGAAAGCTTGCATATGCACACCTTTTCTTTTAGAGAACAACGGCCTGTTTCTCCATGAGTACACACACTCTCCTACCTGAAAACAATTCTTAAATTTCCGGCTGACAAAGTAGAGCGCCACAGGATTAATGCAGGAGTTGAGTGAGGCCATGTTGATGCCAAAGTAGTCCATGACCAGAAGGAAGCTGGGGACAGAAAAGGAAGATAGAAAAGACAGTGATGCTCAGAATGAGGAACCAAAGAGTACAGTACAAGATGCTGGAAAAGAGACTGTTTCATTCCATAGCTGGCAAACATTAGGACTTGAGCCAAATTGTGAAAAGAGGCGAACTGCACCCGGCTGGCAGCATTGGCGGCAAGATGCATGTGATGATTTCAGGTAGGCTTGCCATATCCCGCCTGGGAGCGAGACTTTCCAGGTTTGGGGCAGGTCCGCATGGTCCCGCCCCGGTTTGCCCCTGCCCCCGGGCTGAGGGGAGGATTCCTTTCCCACTTGGGCTCCGCCGGCGAGAACGGGGCCCAGGCGGGGAAGGAAAGCCTCCCCTCAACAAGGCTCCTTTTCAAATGTAGGACACAAAAAATGTGTCCTACATTTGAAATTTTTGTCCTACATTTGTCCCAGTTTGGAGGTCCTGACTTATGGCAACCCTAATTTCAGGATACATCCCGAATTAGAATTGAACTTGGCAGCAGCATGTCACTTTTTCTTTTAGCTATATGCTAATCTCCTAGTTTGAAAACAAAAAATCTGAGAAGCACATTCCAAGAATCCACTTGGAATCCATGTCAGTTTTCAGGTGCCTAAATGTAACTGTCTTGGAGTTATAGTGAAGACACACACAAATACACAGAGGGCATATTTTATCTTTTATTGTTATAGATTGAATTTTATCATACCTGCTCTGCATATCATTTCCCGTAAATAAATATGTCATTAATTATTTTCTGATATTTGTGTTCTAGTCTGAGTGGATTCCAGTTCCGGCATATCTTACTCCATATGCTGCCTTTGGCTACTGATGTAGCATTTGGAAGCAGAGACTGGGCTGTTTGTTTTTAAGGTTAGCCGCTGTCTCATTTTGTATAATGGCTATTTGCTGTCCTGAGAGATACGACAAGGATGGAAAGCTGGGGTATAAATATTTCAAAACTGAAATATGGTCTTGACCTCAAGGATTCTGGATCCCTATTGAAAGCAACAGGGACAAAATACAGCATTTCTGGTAAGAAATATTGATCTTACCTAAGCAGCTCACATCTATCAACATCCTGTGGGTTGTAGATGGTCTTCTTCAATATCCTACTCAAGTGAAGAGGTAGCCAGCAGAGAGCAAAGATCATCACCAAACAGAAGACAGTCTTGGCAACTTCTCGTCGCTGGAACCCATAAGGTTAATGGGTAAAAAAGCACAAAAAAGGGAAATTCAGAAATTTGAGCCAGAAGATTGTGCCAGAAAAGCAACAAATCCCATCAACCCAACTCTTCTCATCAGTATTTACTATTAATTAATACGTTATTTCATTTATATTCCATTTTTTTCCAATGCTGCGAGTTAAGGCAGCTTACAATATATTAGATATAGGTTAAAATATATACAAAGGCACAATGTGTGTGTGTGTGTGAGTGAACACACACACATATATTGTGCCCTTGTATATATTCTATATTATGTATATATTAAATGTTTTTAATTCTTTTTAATTAGACTTTAATATATATGTGTGTGTGTGTAATTAAATTATATATAGAATTAAAAACATTTAAATCCCATTCAAGACCAAAGATAAAAAATTAATAAGACTGCATACCTTGAAAATCCCATTGCAACCAATTCCTAAAAGCCAGTCGGAATAAATAACTTTTCACTTGCTGCTGGAAGAACACCAAAAAGGGAGCTATCCTAGCCTCTAGGAAGGGAGTTCCAAAGCTTGGAAGCAGCCACCAAGATAGCCTTAAGAGCCCGAACAGACAGGCCAAAATAAAGCTGCTTCGGGTCACTTTGGAGGTATGCTGTTTAAATCATGAATGCATCCTAAGAGGCCAGAAGCTGTGCCAAAGCTGCGCTCCAGTCCTTAGGACGGCTTTGGTGTGACATCTGGCCTCTTAGGATGCATTTAAAGAGCATACCACCAAAGTGACCCAAAGCAACTTTATTTTGGCCTGTCTGTTCAGGCCCTAAGTTTCCAAGACATCTGCCTGAGACCATGGAGAGCCAATTCCAGAATCACAGCAAGAAAATGTTGTTGTTGTTGTTGTTGTTGTTGTTGTTGTTGTTGTTGGACTACATTCTCTAACCAATCCAAAAGGGGAACTTTTGTAGTCCAAAAGGGGGACTTTTTCGATCTTTTGATCAGAGAAACAGTAATGAGCCAAACTGACCAAACGTTTTACCCAGTGCAAGGCACTGTGTTTGGAGCCTTGACTATTAGCAAGGAAAAGGGTAGTTCATTAGCCGAGAGACCTCACCCGCTTCATGTGGTCATTGAGTGCGATCCTCATGCCGTTCCTCTTGCTCAGCATCTCACATGACATCAGGGAGTAGAAGACCCCTGTGCAGGCCAAAGGCAGGCAGAAATAGAAGCCGAAAAGCCACCAGTCTTTCACATCCTTGTAGAACTGCAGACAGAAAGGAAAGGGTGCGAAAAGTTCCTACCTTTCTCAAAAGAGGTACCGCAAGTTATTTATCCTCGTTCAATTCCATTATATATTTTGAATTCCAACAACAAACTGCTGATGGAAATGCAACAGCTGAGAGTCAGGTATACACTTGTGTAGGAGTGCCTAGTGATTAAAAATTGTGGAAAGAGCTAGCAGCAGAAGCAGAACAAATCAGTGATAAGACCATATTGATACTCCATCACTCACTTTGCTATCAGATTATTAATGGAATAGTAGTGCACATTTACTACATGACAATAATGGTTTACTAATAATGCATCTGTGTTGGGCAGCAGTAAAATCAGAATTTATCAGGAAGCAGAACAGTGAACAGCAAATTTCTCTGCAATGCTAGAAAGTTAAGAATGTAGACAATTGCACTGACAAAAAACTGACAGATCAGCTGAAAAGAACAAATTATCTTCAGGAACAAGACACTTTATGCAACATGTGAATTAAATCATATTTAAATCATTTATCAGATTTAAAAATAGGAATAAAGTTTCTGCCCACTCCACAAGTCTGATAGAAAACTATGGGAAAGACCTAGTATGTGTTTTTGTGTGAGATTTTTAAAAGACTGAATTATGAAATCTTCAAATAAGTTATTTACGTAAATCCGTGAAATCAAATATTTTCCATTTGCCGAACCATTTTTTTCCATTGTTTATCTTTTTATCTGCTTATTACTGTCATTGTGTGCCTTCAAGTTATTTCCAACTTATGGCGACTCTATCATGGTGTTTTCTTGGCAAGATTTGCTCAGAGGAGGTTTGTCATTGCCTTCTCCTGAGGCTGAGAGAGTGTGACTTGCCCAAGGTCACCCAGTGGGTTTACATGGCCATGCAAGGAATTGAACACTGGTCTCCAGAGTTGTAGTCCAATACTCAAACCACTACTCTGCCATTTGGTTAATTCATATCCTACCTTTCCTCCAAGGAGATTAATGTCTCAGTTTTCTTCCAAGGTGGCCCAAGCTCTCCTTCCAGATGAAAAGGGCCACTCTGCCCGTCATTGCCCTCCTTGGCCACCCTAAGAGCTGTCACCAGCCACCCATTGTCTTGCTCTTCAAATAAGATGTAGAATCGGCAGGCTCTGTGGACTGGAACACCAGCAACTCAAAATGGTGCAGCTGGTTTGCAAAACCACCCAGCCACAAACGCCTGGCTCGGAGGTGTCTTGCAGTTCTCTGCTTCTGGTGCTCCACCATCTGCAGCAGCCGTCTCACTTTGCCTAAATGTAGGTGTCCTCTTCATTTTCAACCTCACAGCAACCCTATGAGGCAAGCTAGGGGTAGATGAGTGACCGGCCCAAAGTCACTGAGCTTTGTGACAAAGTGGGGATTTGACCCTGAACATTACAACGCCACATGCAAAATGAGTCTTTTGATTGCCTCAGCTGTCAATACTGCTTCATAGTGAACTCAGCACTCTCTAAGCGGTTTACAATCTGTAAGCCAATTGCCCCCAACAAGTTGGATACTCATTTTACTGACCTACAAAAGGATGGAAGGCTGAGTCAACCTTGGAGCCCTGGCATCAAACTCACATTCTTGCGGCTGCAGGACTGGCATGTAACCATTGTGCCACCAGGACTCCCTGGTGACAAAATGCCACCAGTGAAGCATGTGAAAAATGCCTAAACATGCTGACCATGGCAAGATGGTCATCATCTAATCTAAAAGACAAGCATCTCAGCACCTGTTTGGCAAGAAACCTGAACAAAATGGACCCTTGGTGGTGATCTAGTAGGATGATTATGGGCCAGGTAAGGCATAGATAGAACACTTGCCTGCCAAAGCACATTCAAAATGCAGAGTGACAAGTGGCAGACCTTTGTCCCATGTGTTATGTTCAAATAATACCCCCTTCCCAGTTATTGCTTAAAGCTTGAGCTCCCAGAAATTCCTAGCCAGTAGGCCAAGGACCATGCTGTCTAAAGGTTAAGGATCAAAATGGTAATTTTTTCCTCTCCAGGGACTGAAATGGGAGAGAAAACAATGTCCAGAGTCTATCACATAACAATAAATACTCTTTTGATTTACTGTTAAAGCATTAGCATTTCCAAGCTCTCATTGAAGGCCGCCACCCTGATCCCCCAAGTGAGAACATACCATCATGAAGCTGGATTTCTGTTCGGGGGCCAGCATGCAGACCCAGTGCATCTGTTCACGGTAATTCAGGTTCACCAGATCAAAGGCTATGGCTTCAGGGATGGCTAAAATGATGGCCACTGCCCAGATGAGGGTCACCTCAACTGCCTTCCACATGGGAATCCCAATCCCTTGGATCCGGCTCCAGGAGGCCACCGCTCGGTATCTGCCATGGCACAAGAAACAAACTAGCTCAGCTTGCAATGGATGAAGTCCATTTGACATTGCCATGTTTGTGTATATGTATGTGTTAGGGAGATGATGGATGTCAAAAAGTATTTTGGGAAGCAAACTTGTTTCATCTCTAATACATAGAGTGCAGTAAGGGTGTCCTTCAATTAAACATATCCACACTCCTCCAAAACATTTGAAAGCATGATTTACATTGGGACTAGGAAGCCTTTTTTTTTTTTAAATCTGAAGATAAAATTCCAGTTTGGGAAGGGTTGGTGTGTGTGTGTGTGTGTGTGAGAGAGAGAGAGACAGCATGCTGTAGTGGTTTGAGCATTGGACTATGACCCTGGAGACCAAGGTTCGAATCCTTGCTCAGCCATGGAAACCCACTCTCTCTCAGCCTCAGAGGAAGGCAAAGGCAAACCCCTCCTGAATAAATCTTGTCAAGAAAACCCTGTAATAGGGTTGCCTTAGGGTTGACATAAGTAAGAAACATTTTAAAGTTAGTAATTTTTACTAATCTGGACATTTTTAAATTTCCAAATCGATTACTATGCATATCATTTGTATGTATGATTTACTCAGGAATAAGCCACACTATAATGGCTTCCCAGCCTGCAAAGCACAGTCCAGTTCCATGCAACAACTTCTCAAGCTACGAATCAGAATGCAGTTTATGTTTAAGGCTTAAGGGACTGAAGGAGTATGACTGCCCAATGCACAGTGTGTGTGTGTCAGAGGGAGAGAGAGTGTGGGGGAAGTCATTTCCCAAGTGAACATCCAAATATGCCAACAGAATCTGTAACATTCTGGTTGCAGAATTCTTGGAATTATAGTGCAGCAAGTAAATTTTCCAAGTCTTTTTATCCACTTGATTTTTCAAATTGGATGATAGGCATCAAAAGTGGTCCATTACCTGTCTATGCTGAGAGCACAGAGGCTGAGAACAGTGATGCCCACAGAGGCCTTCTGGATGAACGGCACCAGTTTGCACACCTGCACACCAAAAGGCCAGTCTTCTGCAAGGAGCTGTGGAAGAGAAAGCATGCCATTAATGGGTCATCTCAGGAGAGAACTAAATCGAAGGAAGAAAAAGAGGAATTTGCCACTACCCAACTGTCATCTAGCACCTGTTCCACCAGGCTGAGGTACCTCATAACATCAAGCTTCCAAGCCTAAATGTCCTTGCATTTCTTTTTCCTTCATGGAAAATTCTTCATGTTTAACATCCCAAGGTTTTATTAGGATTTTAAGAAAGCAAGTTGCCAGCTCAGTGTCCATCAAACCTCTTCAATCTGATCTGCTAGTCTTGGGTGAAGATGTTGCTCCCTCAGTCCCTTCTTGTTCATTCCATCTTCTATACCCAAAATGACCCCTGACCCATGTGGGCAATCCCCCCATTTTACTTCTGATACAGGGACAGTTCCACCAGCCAGAGGTCCCTCTGACTGGCTTTTTCAACTGTGATATCTCCCCTCACTGCAGAGCACTAACAATGTGCATCAGCTCACCATTTTCCCTGCCCAGACATTCCCTGCAATTTCCAGGATTCTATCTGATGGACTCAAGGCAGTTGAAGTGGAATCATAGCACTATAATATAATATAATAGTCCTGGCCTAGACTTTTCCAGCTCAGGAAAATCTGCTCTAAGATCTTATGCATTGTCCACCTTCACGTCGCTTCCAACTTACGATGACATTAAAGCCAACCTACCACAGGGTAAGATTTGTTCAGAAAAGAAGTGCATACCTCTAAGGCTGAGAAAGTGTGACTTGCCCAAAGTCACCCAATGGGTTTCAGTTTGACAAGACATTACAATCCTGGTCTACAATTTCTGGTGCAATGTACAACTTGCTACAACGTACTGGCTCTCACAGTGCTATGTATATGTTGCTTCCTTCACTGAAAGAATGAATTCCACAGTTGTATATCGCAGAGCAGGCTAGCATCCCATCATTTTGATAAATGTGTAAAATGCAGTGAATTGCATTCGGAAAGTGTCATTTTTCTTTAGTGAATGAAAATTAGAAATCTGTCAGTATCCAAACATTCACTGATAAACTTTGAGAACAAAACCAGTTACACGACCAAGATTTCAACTATCAGCCTCCATACATATGATTTGTCAGGGCAGAGAATTCTTGCTCCTTAAAAAATGCCTCAATTATTTTACTTAATTAACTGAGTTGGAAATCTAGTGCTAAACTTTGGATTAGACAGGAAAGGCTCATTTTGATTCATGTTAAATAAATTGGATTATACACCTATGTCAAAAACATTAAAGGCGCAGGGGTTACTCTTCCTTTCGCACAGAATCAAATACATAACAAGGATATTCCATTACCTGTCTAGAATGATCTTTCCTCTTTGTGCTATGCCCTTAACATGCCCACTTTTGCAGAACAATTGGGTTCAAAGTATGATCCACATTTTGGTGGTACATGGAGTAACTAGACAAGAAAACTCTGGCCCATGCCCTTAGAAAAAATTAATTTTTTGGACAACAGCTCCAATAATTTCCATCCAGGTTTTTTGTCAGGGTGGATTCTGGAAGATGTAACACAGAACTTTGGCCTGATTTATAAGCATCGAAGTCAAAGGGTGAAGCTGTTCCTGGGTTGGACAATTTCAGATTGGTGGGAACAGAATGTCCTTCACACATAAACATGCAAGCAAACATTTACAATTAGTGTGAAGGTGGAAAAGTTGCATTAGACCAGTTGTGACATGTTAACTCTCAGGCCTCATTCCCACTTTCAAATAAATCGTTTTGCGATCTGAATCAATTCAGCAGCAGATCATGGTTCACACTACATTTATCCTGATCACATTTTCTTGCTGCAAAATAAAATAAAATAACCCACTTGTGGTTCACATTGACGAACGAATCGATTGAAAATGGACCAGCTCGAGCCAGCCAACAGGCAAATTTAAATTGATCCAGATCCGCATCTGGTTCACACTTGCACAGAATCGATTTATCCAAAAAGACGCAGAAAAAATCAGCATCAAAAAGATGCAGGTTAAATGGATCTAGCGTGTGGCCCCCCTCTTCGAATTGCTTCAGCGATTTGGTTCAAGTGCGAACCATGGCCATTTAAGCTTGTTCAAACTGTTTTGTGATCTGGTTTAAAAGGTAGTGGGAATGAGGCCTCAGTGTGCAGGAAGCTGTTCTGGGTTGTGACTTATGTTAGTGGTTTTCAGACCAACCTTTGAAGGAGTAATTCAAGGTGTTGAATCCTATCCACAAAACAGATCCAGAACCATAGGTACTGCCTTCAAAATTTGAACAAAAAGCCAGAGTAGATTTATTATCCCATTGATATAAAATCTTTATTGTTGTGTGCCTTCAAGTTGTTTCCAACTTATGACAATCCTCCATGATGCATGCCGTGGCTCTGGCCTGCACGGTGTCATGGCATTCCTCCAGCGCTACATTCGCACAACACAGCACCGAAGGGGCATCGGCAAGCTGTGGCAATGCGGCTATTGCACCCTGCAAAGGCCAGATAGGGTCCTACTGTAAACCCATTGAATCAATGTGATTTACCTACTGGTTTACTTACCATTCAGTGGGTCTAATATTGTTGGGACTCATCAACAGGCTGCCAGCCACAGTCTTTAGAATTTGGAAATCTGCCTTATCACCTTAAAAATATCTATCTATCTATCTATCTATCTATCTATCTATCTATCTATCTATCTATCTCCCCATGCATATGCACACACACACACCCATACCTAGACAACTCACACATGCACACACACACACACACACTCTATATATATACTTGACTAAAGTACTGGTTTTAGTGTTGGATTATAAGTCTGGAGACCAAGGTTCAATTCAGCCATGAAACCCATTGTATAACCCTAACCCTAAACTTGGGTAAGTCACATCCTCTCAGCCTTAGGGGAAATCAATGGCAAGCCTCCCATGAACAAATCCTGCCAAGAAAACCCCATGATAGCTTCGCTTAAGAGCCACCATAAGTCAGAAATGACTTGAAGGAGCAACAACAACAACAAACTTACATTGACCTATGGATAAGTCAACCCAAGTTTTTGAGTAAATTTTTTTGACTAGAATTTCTAGACCTATACATGGGTATATACTGTATGGATATGAATTACAGAATACATCCAAGAATGTATCATATTAAGAATAATATGCTGGCAAAAAGTGTGTACTCTACCAAAAGTGTGTTACAAACATGTTCATATTGCATATACTGTATGTGTACATTAAACATAATGTATGCAAAGATATTTGCATATGTTTATGTGAGGGCTTTCTTTTGACATAATTTGCCTGATTTGCAAAATGAGTTGAATAAAGGCTGAAACGAATTGGAAAATGAGAAATGTGACAAAAGTGAACTCTGTCGACTCATTGTAAATTCACCATTAGCCCTAAAGTGGGGAAAGAGAGACCTCCTCCATGTGCTCAGGGCTCACGTGTCCACAACTTATTATGGCTCCGGGCCAAGGCTCTTCTTGACCAGTTTTCATCAGGAGGTCCTTGGCGAAGCTCCAAAACAACTTGAAACATATGAGTGGGCCTCTGAGACAGATTCATTCCACTGGGATATTTTGCCCTCAGGGCTTCTCAGTTGAGCACATAAGGCGTCCTAGTTTTTCTGCCTTTCTGACATCTGACTAACCTCTGGCTCTGGAGCTGCTCAACAGTACTTCTATTATGTCCTTTCTCGCAATGCCCAAGAAGCAACAACAGTGGGTTCAAAGTGGGTTGCTCCCATTTGAAAGTTTAACACTGAACCTTCATGGATGTTTCTGAGACTCCCATTTCTGAAAAGTTGACCACATGAGCCAAGAGACCTATGTTCCCCCTGGCCCCATGTCATCTAGCTCAGATAATACAGGCCAAAAACCAGGCCAGGATTGGATATAATCCTACCAGACTGGACGGATGAGGTGGATCCAGCTTGTACCTGAGTCAATTTGGCTGCAGAGTTTCCTGGAAACTCCATGGCAAACCCTGGCTGTTTATACACAACCACCATGCTCCTTACCTTGTAGTGCAATTATTGATATTGAGAAGCCCCTGCATCACCATGTTTGATGCAATCAGGTAGTCCATTTCCACATCAGATGTGGTTACAACTTACAGGGGTTTCCCAGTACCAGAGATGGCACTTCAAGGTAAGATGCATGTACCGATAACGGATTCCAGGTCAGTATGGGGATGGGCATGGGCATGTAAACACCCCCACATACCCACACCAGTCCAGGGACTGTTCTGAGTGAACACCAGATCCAGAATAGCATGGCTCCGTCCTTGCTATCCTAGCTGTCTGCTCAGCCTCTGAGTTTTATGATGCTGCTGTTTGACACTGTTTTAACTACTATGGCTCCTTCCTACAAAATCCTGAGATTTTTAGTTTGTTAGGGTACCAGAGTGCTCTGACAGAGAGGGCTCAATATCTCACAAAACTACAGCTTGCAGGATGCCATAGCATTGGGTCATGGCACTTAATAGAGTGTCAAGTTGCATTATTCCTGCAGTGCAGATGCAGCCTTAGGGGCTGTACAGATGGGTGGCATGCAGTTACCCCTTTACATGCCACGGCCCCAATCTGGCCTCCGGAGAGTGCAAAAAGGAGCTGCAAAAGCGACTCCTTCTTGCACTCTTGATTTTATGATGCCCCTTTGGCACTGCATTGTGTAGATGCAGCACCAGAGTCATGCCATGATGGCGTTCATTGTGTAGACTGGTGTGCACCAAAATGGCACCCTGGTGGCGGGGCTAGGGCATCCATTGTGTGGACACTGCACCCTGGCTCTGCCCAAAGGCCAGCACAAAGTGCCGGTCTGTATAGACTCTTTGTCTACAATAGGTGTGGGCCTTCCAGATGTTGTTGGATTGCAGGTACCAGTAGCAGTGGCCAACATAGTCAGGAACGGTAGACGTTGTAGTCCAATAACTATGATTTTCACTCCTTATCAATATAACACACAGCCAGAAAACAGGGGAAGGAGAAGGAGACATATAGTGCTCTACTGCATAAATGTTCCCTGCAAAGGGAAATCTAGGATGACAGAAAGAATGTTCAAACCACAGTCCTTCCCTGTTCTACTAATTTTCTACATTGCAAAGAGTTTTTAAACACAGGAAAGCATTTTAAAAAGAGCCCACACTTGTGGTTTTCAGATGTAGTAGTCTAATTGTACCATCTCAAAACTACCATGTCATTCCCATCTTATTCTGTTGCATGCATTGTCTAGCCTGAGAAGAAATAGACTGAAAGCACCATGTAAGGCAGTTATTGCTGGACCATGCCTATTTCAAGCTGGGAGTGGTATATCCAGTGTTGGAGTAGTTTCCTTTGCTTCCCACAGAAGAAGTTAGAGATGTTAACTACTCTATGCAAAACAAATGCTATGCCAGCACAGACTGAGAGGGGAAAAACCTTTTGTGGCCAACAGCTCTCTCAGGGGGTCATATTGGATAAAGTATTCTGAAAGTTGTAATCCAAAATAGTAACTTTCCTAATCTCTGTCCACCTGTGCACTGCACCTCATTCTTCATCCTGGTCCAATGAAGTCTACCTCTTTATTTAACATTGTCCTATCATCAACCCTGTAATTTTGATGATCCACCAACTTCTGGTTACTGATCCCTACTGAAGGGGGAAGCCTAGCAATGTGATTAACTAATCCAAACATGAACAAACTCATTTAATCTTTCCTTACCTTAGGTAAGGTACCTACCTTGTACACATTGATGGGCAAGCCAATGAGGATGTAGAGAAGGTCCCCAAGTGCCAGGCTGGCAATGAGGACATTTGGTCCATTCCTCATGCATTTGTTCTTGTAGATGATTCTCAGCAGGGTAGAGTTGCCAATGATGCCCACCATAAAGATAGTGCAGGACACAAAAGTGTTGATGTACTTGAAGGCTTGCCGGATCTCGGTTGGCTTGGCACACATAACTGATGGCTGTGGGCCCTGTGTGACGGCATCTCCAGGGTCCCTTGATTGGTTGGAGGTACCTCTGGGGTCCAGCAGAATGCCAGGCTGGATAAGGCTGTAAGCTTTCTCTTGATCCAGAACCTCAAAGGGGATGGTGATGTCCCTGTAGCTGTTGGCCGTTTGGCTGGAGACACCCAGGATCATCAGGCAGGTTAGGCAAGAGGCCAACACAAGAGGAGGCAGAAAGAAGCCCATTGGGAAGTAATGGTTAAGGCCTGGATGGCCCTTGTGGTCTCTTCCAGCTCTGATCTATGACTCAGTCAGAGTTTTGTGTGGGTTGATGCATCAGAATGCTAAATGTACAATTTCCTGACAGGTCCTGACCTCTAGTAAAGATGTAAGGAATCTGGATCAAACGACAGAGAAAAGAGAGAGACATCAAGTACAGAGTATAGTTAATCTCTACAACAGTTTCTTTGGCCCTGATTATTGTTCCAGGGCATGACAAAAACCTAGGTATGGTTGCAAAGAGATGTCCTCTTTTTCAGGAGAACGAAACGTTTTACCTTCATGTGAGCTACTGTGTCTAGTTCTGGACAGATGTAGGTAACAAGGATGGTAAAGGGTCTAAATGTCACTTTAGGACCTTTCTAAGCGTATAATTTTGTTTTAGATGTCATCTCTCAAAAAGCCCAACCAGCATGGCCAGTAGTAGGGGATTAGGGGACCTCAAAGGCAGAAGGCCAAAGTTCTCCCACAACTACTCAATTTAAAGGTCTATCCGTTTCAAGGACCCTTTCACACTGCACAATTATAGCATTATGATTCCACTTCAACAGCCATGATTATGTCCTACAGAATACTAGGATTTGCAATTTCATAAATTTGAACCCGTGGAGTAGACCAAGCAAGAACACATCATACTATGATGAGGACAAGAGATATATTGTTTTTCTATTTAAATCAGATTTGCACATGCATATATATATGTGGATGTGTGTTAGCTTGTGCAGTAATTGTACAGTATTATATTATGCAATGCTTGACTGTGTTGTCTCTTTTAGCCTCTTTTTTGGGGAGATGCACTCCTTTTATTTTATTATGACTGAGCTGCTACTCTAGGCACACTTTGCTAACATTTTCTTCTTGTCCTCTGTGAAATGCTCCCTCCAGCAGGAAGATCATGAAGGCCATTTCTCATTCACGCAAATATGATAAAGAAGGGGTGCCATCCTCCATATGCAGGTGATTTCTGCCTGCATATCTGGCATTCCAGTGACATCCATTACAAGCTTTCTTTGAAACCCAAATGGTCCCAGGTTCAAGAATAGCCAAGTCTGAGTAAGTATTTGAGGATGTCTCTCTTGTGTGTGTGTGTGTGGGGGGGTTACTTTTCAAACAATTGGGGCTGCAATCTGTATTGAAACTGTAGGAGAGCATTTGGGGGAGAGCATTTGCCCCAGCCCTATTGAAAACAGAATTTCAGGCCCATGGCCACGATCCAGTGGTCAATTGATCTTGTAGAACCTTTGAGATTAACTGAAAGAAAGAAATTGGCAGCATGAGCTTTCATAGACTGCAGTCTACTTCCTGCTGGCCTTTTGCCGGCAGGTAAAGACATTCCTAAGCAGGCAGACTTTCTGAAGTCATGCAATCCTGGTTTTATTTTGTAGGGGCTTGTTTTAGATTATGTTTTTTACCTTCTGTATATTTTATGTGATTTTATATTGGATAGGTTTTAATTGTTTTGATATTTAGTGCCATTTTAAATGTTTTATCAGTGAGCCGCCTCCAGTCCGTCCAGGGTGAAAGGTGGCGCGCATATATATATATATATATATATATATATATATATATATATATATATAATGATAAGGAAAGTCAAACAAACACTCAAGCCACTGATGAAGACTGGTTGTCAAAACACATTTGGCTGGAAATAGTGGAGAACTGTGATTTAAACCCATGGATTTTATTCCTCTCTGCCAAGTTTCCTACTACAGTCATTTGTCTTCCAATGGGCCCTTATATCATTTGAGACTGGTTCACCTTTTGCCTTCAAGAAGACTGTTGCATTTCTAGAAACTAGAGTTCTCCCCACAGAACTTTGGTTCTTTTTGTTGTATATTCATTGGCCTGTTCAACTTGATTGTATTTTTTTGTTGATTTGACAGCTTTTAACAACATATATACATTCTTATAAATAAATGTTATATTAATTTTTATAGGCTGAGAAATAGTTTATAAACCCTAACTTCATTTCTTTGTTTCCTTTGGTATTAGTTAGGTTTTAATTCCCTTTGTGTTGATTTTGTTGACAGACCATTAACATTATGGTTGTCAACTTGTATGACTTTAAAAGGGGATGGGATAAATTAATGCACATTCATGGGCTTTGCATCATATCTAATATCAGCTTGCCTATGTATATCTAGGAAGTATGAGATGCTAGGGAGTACAAGATGGAAACTGCAGTTACAGACTCATGTCCAGCTTTCCATAGATAACTGGTTGTCCATGATGTAACAGGATGCTGAGCTGGATAGGTGTTTAATCTGATCCAATGTCCCTGTTATGTAAGACTAGCAATAGCATTCACATTTCTATACCGCTTAATAGCAAACTCAGCACTAAAAAGTTTACAGTCTGTAAGCCAATTGCCCCCAACCAGCTCATTATTCATTTTACTGACCTACGAAAGGATGCAAGGCTGAGTCAACCTGGAGCCCTGGGACTGAACTCACAACATTGTGGCTGCAGTACCAGCATTTAAGCACTGTGCCATCAGGGCTCCTTAGTACATGGCTGCATCTCTTTTCTTCTAAAGAATAGCTTACAAATGGTTCTCAACTGGAAAGTTTACAAGGGATTACAGAAACACTATTGTGATTTCTATGCCTCTAGATCAGTGCATCTCAAGTTATTTGATGTGGGGAGCCAATATTTCCCCCCACACTGTGCCAGGGATCAGTATAGTATTTGTGCTCATGGACTATAATTGTTTCTTTCTTTCCTTGCCAGTGATTGACACCCAATGACTTGGGAACTGGAATCAGCTCACGGCTCAATAGCTCTTCTTTACATCAGGTGTAAGAAAACTTCTTTTCTTTTCTTTTTGGCTTGGGAGCCACATTCTGGTTTGGAAGTGTCTTGGATGGTACATTCCAGCAGGGATCTAAAGCTATGAAATAGGGAACATTTTGTTTGGCTCACATTTTAAAGTGAATTTACGTAAGTTGCATTTTCTGGACTAATATGCAGATCAAAACACTATTATCCTTCGGAAGACAGATTTCTGTTAATTTGCAGTGTAGTTCTTGGCCCAAAATGTTGTATAAAAAATTGTGTATCTCCACATTTGTGAGTCTGACTCTTGTGGATTTGATTATTCAGGAATAATTTACTGTTGCCTCCGCTGCTGCCCTATGCCATTTTTAATAGGGACTGAAAGCCTTGCAAGACTTTATGGCAAGACTTTTTGACTTGCGAATGTGTGGCAAGGCTTGTAAGTCCCTATTAAAGATGGTAAGGGGCAGCAGCAGAGGCAGTAAAACTCCACTGACTTCATCCATAGTCGGTTGGATCTGAGGATTGTAATTCATGTGTATGTTAAATATGGGGTGGGGGGAACTAAAATTATTCACATCCAATGGAGGAATGGAGCACCAAAACAAAGTCTAGGAGGAAGCCACCCTGGTCTGTGTATGAAGCAGGGGCTAGGCCTGGTTTTACAACCACACTCCCACTGTTGGTAGCTCTTGAGCAGCATATGATGTTCATCTGACATAGAGTTATGGGACAAATTTCTGATTCCTGCATTTTATGAGGTGGGAGACTGCAGAACTCTTGAATGATGGGGACAACAAATGTAACAGTACAGATAAATGTAGTAATCCACATGTCCCCTCTCCCTCTATAATTAGAGTTTCTTCAGTTAACCCAGACTCAACTACCTGACAAGCAGGATGAATACCACCACAACTTTCATTGCTGTTAGTGCGAAAGAGGCTGCGAACTTTCTCATACCCTCCAACATTTCACAGATGAAAAATGGACATGTTCAGCCAAGCAATATCAGAGTATGGTCAAGATGGTGGAAATTATTAATGAAGAAGCACACAAACTAGGAGAGGCTGCAACAGTTTACTTTTGCCTCAACCTATTAGGTAGAGGAATATTACACACATGCACACACATCCTCTCTTCCTGCTGAGTTAATTGAGTGCAAACATTTTGCACTTTGAACTCAGGCCCCATACAGACAGGCCAAAATAAAGCTGCTTTGGGTCACTTTGGAGGTACGCTGTTTAAATGATGCATGTATACTAAGAGTCCGGAAGCTGCACCAAAGCTGTGCTCCAGTTCTTTAAGCTGAAGACAAACAGGGGAAGTGGGAGAAGGAGAGAGAAACTGAGACATTTTTTAAAGCAGCTCAAAACATGGGACAGCAGAAGATTAATCAGGACTGTCCCTGCCAAATTGGGATAGTTGGAGAGTTGCTGTTGTTGCTGTGTGCATTCAAATTGTTTCTGACTTATGGTGACCCTAAGGCAATCCTATCATGAGGTTTCCTTGGAAAGATTTGTTCAGAGGAGGTTGCTATTGCCTTCCCTTGTGGCTGAGAGCATGTAATGGACCCGCGGTCATTCAGTGGGTTTCACAGCCAAGCTGGAAATTGAACCTGATCTCCAGAGTTGCAGTCCAACGTTCAAACCACTACACAACATATGCTTTCTCAATATGGCACGTTTCAATACTCATCCCCATGAATATCAGATTCAATATTCTTTGCCTTCCTCTTTATTTTTATCCTGCATACTTGAACATTTAGACTCTTTCTTACAAAGACTGATTTTCCTTCATGGGTATATGGTTTGGGGAAACAGTTTTTCCTTATCTACAGACAAAAACCTTTGTTCTTGGTCCAGTGGCTATTTACCAACAGAGTCGACTGGAGGCACAGTCTTCACTGTGTGGTGACTGACATCTTAGAGGTCCAGAACATGTCCAACGGGCATATATGTTTCCAACACACAATGGGGTACAGGACATGCTGCCATATGCTACCGGGAGGAGTCTCCTTAGATGAGGAGGAGAAGACGTGAGCCCAGATGGCTCCCGCCAAGAAAAGCACATGTGGTGCAGTAGTTTTGAATTTTGGACTGCAGCTCTAGAGAAGGCTGGCAGTCCTGCCCTGGAAACAGAGTCTAGACCAGTGGTTCTCAACCTTCCTAATGTCGTGACCTTTTAATACAGTTCCTCATGTTGTGGTGACCACCAACCATAAAATTATTCCTAAGACCATTGGAATATGTGTTCATGGTCTTAGGTGATTCCAATGGGTCGAAACCCACAGGTTGAGAACCGCTGGCTAGACCTTCACATGTAGACCTTAAAGAGAGGGAGTTGGAGGCTGAGGTACTACATCTGCAGATCAATAGCTTCACTATCTGTGGTACGATGGTGTCCCTGCTCTCTAGTTCCTGAATCTTGGCTTGCTTTTGGTACTTTCTTCACTTGCTTTTGACCCTGCTTGGGCCCCTTTTGTGCTATAGTCCAGATATTTTGTCCACTTTCGCTCTTTTGGATCAACATGTACAGCCTTAGTTGGTTTGATTCCTCCTTTGTTTCTTGAGCTAGGATGTTCTCTCCTATGCACTTGCCACCCTGAAATAAGATGCAGCAGCAAAGAAGAGCCTTTGGATTGCTGCCTGTGGCCCAGACATATTCACAATTAATGAATCAGGCCATTTGTGAATGTGAGGGACACACCACATGAGCCAAATTTGTCACAGAGTGAGGAGCCACAGGCTTTTACTCCTGGGAGTAATGCCCAAGAGCTCTGAGAAGATCAGAACTAGACTGAAAATACTCCAGGAAGACTCCTGGAACAAGTTCCACTGTGATTGGGGCCCAACAATCCATGCTCAGTAGCTGTAAAAGCATGTGAGGTTGCAATGTTGCAGAGCAGACCTCAATATCCCTTTACTTTCATGACAAGTCCATCTTTCAAAGGGGCAGAGCAAACAAGTTCTTAAAATGAGAAATGAAATCCACAATTCATCTGGATATCTGATGGGAAGTTTTTTTTGAACCGTAGGTATCCACTATGGAGACACATAAATAACCCAATAAATAAATGACTGAGATATTACAGTCTGCGCAAGGAGTCACATTATTGACCTCTCCCTCTCTAACTCACGCACACCAGTGCTTGTTTCTACAAAACATCGTTGTTTATGACAAATTTATCCTTATTCATTTTCAAAGCATATTGCAAATATGCTCTTTGCTTCTAGAAACCCTCATGATAGTCCTCTGAACAAGTACCTCCCAATATTAGGGCATGTGTGTCAGACCCTTGAGCATAGGCAGAGTTTAGGGATGAAAGTCATTTTTGGACTACAGCTCCCAAAACCATCCAATTAGTGTGGGGATTCAAAGAACTGTAGTCCATACCACCCACACCCACACACACCCACAGCTGTGCCCATGTCATACGTGGGCGTGCTTATGTGGCTTTCAGCATACACTGAAGCTGCTTGCGTGAGGAGAAAGAGCGTGGTCCCATGGGACAATAGGGTGTGTGCCTGTGGCACGCACACGGTGCCGCACTACTGCACTGCCATGTGCATGAGCCCATTCATTTAAATGGGGCTTGAGCATAAGCAGTATTTGCTTTAACGAGGGAGTCCGGAACGGAGAATAAACTCTTCTAGAACATGGCCACATAGCCCGAAAAACCCACAAAAAACTATAAATTCAGAGCAAATTGAAGCCCAGATAATGCAGTATGGAAGAAAGTAAAACACATTTCCTACTCAAATAATTGTCCATCACATCCACTTTTCTCATCATTCACTTCTAACTGACCAACCAACCCCATTCTGGGCTATCTATGTCTCCACCACCTTCACAACCCACTTACCAGATGCTTCCATAAGTCAAGTAATATCCTCTGGTCTCCAACACAGTTTCTAAATGTAGTTCATTACACTCTATAAAATACAAAATTTCACATAATAGATTATTTAGGTATAGACAACTGGACCAGTGAAGCAGATTTCCCTACCCATTTCGCCCTATGAGACTGAGCCAAATGCTGTTTGTCATTCACCATCAAGTCAGCTTTGACTTATGCTAACTCTGTGAATGAATGAACTCCAAGGGCCCTGATCATTAATGGACCTTCTCAGGTCTTGCAGCTTCCTCTATTGGATCAGACCATCCGAAATGTGCTCTTCTTCTTTCCCTTCTGCCAATGCCAGCCAGTTTTGTATTCTCCACTGAGTCAGTCCCAAAGGCTGCAGAGTTGGTTATGGGACTGTGCTGCCTTTCTCAATGAAGGTAGGATAGAAGGAGGCAGAATAGCACAAAACTGGGAGAAGTACCTTCAAGTGTGCAGAGCCTTTCCAGCTATGAAAAGCACCTTTTTTATATGCTGGAAACCAGAACAGGATTGTTGGTTACAATCAGGCAATCTGCTTCCAATTATCTTTAATATAGTTATGAAAGGATGCAGTACAAAATATTAATCAGCTTGGAAAATCATTACTGATGCAGATCATGCAGGGAACTGCTGTCTTTAGAGTATTTACTCACCTTCCCATCGGGAAGTTGTAGTCCTTGGGAGAGAACTCTGTGTACTGGTCTCATTCACACCAATGTCCTTTTAAGTATCCTGCACACAGTTTCTTGGCTTACAGATCAAAGCATTTAGATCTAGCCACTTCCCATCAATGGTGCACTGAAGGAGATGCTGTCATCACAAAGGAGCTGGTGGCATTTGCTGAAATGTTTTTACAAAGGACTAGGGAGTTATTATAAAGGATCAAATGAGCCTGTCCCGCCTCTGGATTCAGGCAGCGCAGCCAATGGCCATGAACCAGAAGAGAAGGAAAAGAACAGGACAGATATAGAAATGTTGTCACATGGGAGAAGGAAATCAGAACAGTTGTGTGCTTCAGGCAGAGAGCAACCAGAGGAAGGAGGGGTGTAAGGCACAAAGGATCCATGTGTGACCATTAAAGTGTTAATGGTAGATGTCTGATATCCTGGAGACCAAATCCATCCTGTTCAATTGGTAACTGTATCATTTATAAGTAATGCAAATCCTGTGACCCAATGGTCAAATATAATGATCCATTTACATGATCAAAACTGCACATTACTGAAACAAAGAATCTTCTGGTGACATATAGCTATAGATTTGGAAGGACATATATAAGAAGAGGGACCACATTCATGTTAATGACATTTATTTCCCCCTATAAGCTAAATGTTAATGGCTTCTATCATTCTAAGCCTACAGCAGTATTTTTTTGGTAATGTGGCAAGATTTAGTGTCGCTGTATGCCTGAAATTTGGATGATTAGAATGACCTGTTCCAGTTTTCCCTCCTAACTATGTTACCATGTCAGTAAGAATTTGTCATATTGACACAGTCACTGATTGGTTCCAATTTGTCTTATATTCTTATTTCCCTCCATTATAATTATTTATTGGACCCACTAGTCTTGGCAGATAGGCATGCGGTTCCAACATTTTGCCCACACATAACACATTTTTGGATTCTTGACCATCGGTAGGAATCATTTTTAGATCCTGATAAAGAAAACATGAAAGAGGTTCAAGAACAACATCAAACATAAGCACCTTTAAGAGTGATTATATGAGATGTTGATCAGTTTATAACCAAATGCCCTGAATAGCAGAATGTGGGGCTAAACGCCGCCCATGTATGCCCTGGATCAGTGCCACAGCAGCTGCGACACTGATCTGCACCCCAAAAGAAGCTGCTTTGAGCAGTTTCCTGGAAGGGGTGTCATTGGTGCGCTCATGTGCCATCATGACTCCCCTTCTGGCCATTGCCATTTGGGTGCTGTGATGCACATGCGTCATCATGGTGTACCCGTATGGATGGGCACACACCAAGACGGCTTTGAGTGTGTGCGCAATCAGTCCTATTTCATCCCTAGTTTGGGCCCAGGCCAGCATAAAGTGCCAATCTGTATTGGCCCTTAGAAAGGCAGAAAATAGTACTGTTAGTGGAACAGAGAACTCCAGTGGTATCACTAGGGTTGGCATCATTCGGGACAGTGTCACCCCCCCCCCCACGTTCATTGACCTCTTCCAATACCACACCTTATTGAATCCTTAGTAATGTTTTTGTACTAATGTTACTCATCAACTGATGTAATGGGAACAGTTGTGCCATAAACAACTAGCAAAGTTACAACTATACCTTTAAATTACAAAATCCTACTCATGGCTTAAATGGATTTACATGTACATAGTTCCATGTGGTTAAAGTGAAAATTTTGTAAGATGTGATGTTTTTAAAGAAAATTTTAAAGTAATACAGTTTTTATTTTATTTTATTTTCAAAAACTGGTGCATCTCTTTTCTCTTCCCACTGAGCCTTGCCCCACTCACACAAACTCTTCTGCATTTTAAAAGGACGCAGGCAAATGCCACAGCCCATTTCTATCTAAAAGCAGATGTTTGGGGAGATGGGGTGTCATCGCCTCTTAGGGTGTCACCTGCTACAGCCCACACCCCTCCACCCTCCTAGTGACACCCCTCGATAGCCCTAAATTCTAACCATCTCTATAAGCCTTCCATCAATTCCCATGCCATTGTGATTACAAGAAGGGTATGGAGTGAATTCAAATCAGATCTGGGTTTTGGCCTTCATTCATACAGAGATCTCTCAGTGTACAGCAATCTTAATATAAATATTGGAAATAAGGCTTCCACATCAAGAGCCTCCAAGATCTGATATTTCAGGGCCAAAACCTATGACATGATATCATCCTCTGGTGATGTCGCAGAGGGATTGCCCTGGCGATGTCCCTACGTGTGTTACATCAAGCATCAACCACAGTGGCTGAGAGAGCCTGACATTCAAATAATTAACATCAATGGAAAAATCGGGGGGTTTTATTTGCCTCGCTTTATAGCGACAGAAATCGATCAATGTGCAATCAGAACCGGTTTCAAATGAGAACGACAGTCATATAAACCGGTCTGCAAGTCGCTTTAAATTGTAGTGGGAATGAGCTCCAAGGCTAACACAAATGAGAAAAGCTATCTCTGATTGAAAATTGAGTTGACCAAGCTCTGCACTGAATAGAACGCAACACTTTTCTGGGTTTGTTATTGTTGTTGTTTGCTTGTTTGTTTTGTTGTTGTTTTTACAAGCACTGCTTTGAAGTACATGTGGCCCAAGAACATTTCCCTTTGAGCAGAAAACACGCTATAGTAGCCACGGGAGTCCCAGTGTACAGTCAATGGCCTGAATCTTATTGATTAGTCTTAATCTTAATCAATGCAGAGCTACCTAATCAATGCAGAGCTACCTAATCAATTGTTGAAAGGTGAGTTGACACACTGGTAAATTCAATTGCTTCTATGAGTCTACTGAAGTCAAAAAGATCCAGGCCAAAAATGTGTGGCTGGGATTCTGCATCAAGAGACGTAGAAGATTATTGCACTGCTTTCCCCCCCAATCTGGGCTGAAACCAGACTGGGACCATGTGCTATCGCACAGCTCCATGCCCAGATTGTTACCATCCAGTACCCAATTGGAACGTCTCCCATTACTGTGCTAAGAACAGAAAAGAAGCGTTTTAGCTAAGTCCTGATTTGGCACGGCATGACAACGATCTGGGCATGGAGCTGTGCGATAAGACACAGTCCCAACCTGGTTTCAGCCCATGCCCAGATCGAGGAAAGACATGCAGTGTGATAATCTCTGTAGCAACATCTTTGCAGATACATATCCCAAAGCTGCCCTACCAAATCTACCTTTTAAGCCATGCAGCCCTCCAAATCCAACACAGCAAAACCAGTGATGATATGTTCAGACCTCTTCCTGTATCTGGTTGAACTTCAAGAGGCAGCTGCAGGAATCCCTGCTACTTTTGATTCTTCTGCAATGACTGCAGAAGTGGATTGTGATATTATAATTCAAAGACATAGCTGTGTTCGTGTGGAATATCAGGCTATTGCTAAGAAAGGCTGCTTCAAAATGTCTGCAGATGTCCAAGCTAAAACCTTGGCAATATTTACAGTTTAGTCAGTTTCTCTTTTTTAAAAATGCTAACTAGAAAATGTGACAGGGACATGCCACCTACTTAAAGGTGAATTTCCACTCCTGCAGGTTTCTGGAGGGGTCAAAAAAGGGTGGTTTGTGGAATGGTTTAAGTTGCAAAAACAAATTGGGGGGCATAACTCCAAGGCAGCACTTGCCTACAACATTATATTTGATCTAGATGCCTTGGCCATATGAGAGAGTGCTTGAATCCCTGCACAGAGTAGGTTCATGCTCACAGGAAAACAGATTTCTTTATTTCTGTGTTATAAGTGAACTGAGTTCAATGTAAAATACGTTGCAGCTCAAACAGGCTGCTAAACTGTACAGGCTACTAGATATTCTTCGATCAAACTGTATCCTTGTGAACCTCAAAAAACCTCTATTTAAATCTGTGAGTGCAGTTGTTGTGCTGGTTTGTTCAAGTCAGCTCTGACTGATGATGACCCTCTCCTAGGGTTTTCTTGGCCAGATTTATTCTGAGGTAGGCTTGTCATTGCCTTCCTCTGAAGCTAAAAGAATATGACTTGCCCAAGGTTATCCACTACTGCGAGTGTAGTTAATCCAGTAGAAAATCATTGTGAGTACACACTGGGACACTAGCCAGATCTTACCAGATGAACATACTGGAGGATGACAACTGCTAGAGATAAGCTATTAACAAAGCTCCTCCCTTACATGCTACGGTTTTGCCTAAGTATGATTCTGTTCTGGCGGGAAGTAGTGAAACATACATGTAAGTGGTGCCATACTTTGTATTAATACAGCACTGGATTTCTGTGCATATAATTTAGTGTTGGGATATGTGCCAGTAAAAGGAGGCATTAGAAAGTACACACATAGATAGCCATGGTGGCTGACTATATTGTCTTATGTGTATGGTCTTCAAGTCACCTGTGGACTCATGGCAACTCCATAAAATTCATGGTATTTCCTTAAGCAAGGAATATTCAGCAGTGGTTTGCCATTGCCATCTTGGAAATTTCCTTCTGTGACACATAAGGGACCAAGAATCTCTTACACCTGGTTGGGAAAGTGAAAGCATCTTTAGTGGACAAAATAATCTGAGTACTTCATCCACACTTTTGAAACTACTTTGATCCACGAGAAACTATAAATTTATTATACAGACATTATATTTGTCTGTGATCACCACTGTCTGATACAGAAATCACAAAACAAACATGCTTGCATGTAAGTGGCTGAACTCTATGGCATAAGAGTCCATCCTAGTGGCATTCATATACAAACATTGCAGAGAAACTGAAGGGATTGATGCTGCAGAGTTGCTTGGGTATTTTTTTTTATAAGTAAAAACTTTAAATTAAAAAAAAGACATATCTTTAGGCTGTAAGCCAGAGAGAGCTTACATCTTTCATGATGCATGAAGCCTGCTGATCAGTAGCCTGCTGATTTTTCTTTTTTTAAATCTGGGAACATTTTAACTAATGCTGAGACAAATTCAAAATGAGCTCATGGCCACAGTTCTTTGAACAAACTGAAGAACACTCTTCAAAGGCAGCCCCGCGTAGAGCCCATTACAATAGTCCAAATGGCATGTAACCAAAGCATGTACCACCAAGGCCAGATCCAGCATCTTAAGGAACAGGCGCAGCTGGTGCACAAGCTTTAACTGTGCAAGAGCACTCCTGGTCAGCACAGAGACCTGGGCCTCCAGGTTCAAAGCTGAGTCCAGGAGTACCCACAAACTGTGATCCTGTGTTTTCAGGGGGAGTGTAACCTCATCTAACACAGGCTGGATGCCTATTCCCTGATCTGCCTTCTGACTGACCAGGAACACCTCTGTCTTGTCTGGACTGAGTTTCAACTTGTTTGTCCTCATCCAGTCCTTTACTGGATGACGGCAAACTCATGGACAGACACTGGTTTAGGACCAGGACAGCCTCCTTGGATTGAAGTGGAAAAGAGTGTTCCATAGCCAGGTCTGAAACTAGATTGAAATGGATTTAGATAAATCATTTCATTCAGAAACCCCTATAATTTCTGATTACAAGTGGAGGTCATTTCTGCATTCAGCTCTAGGAGGTGCAGATAGGCAAGTCAGTGTGCATTTCTCACCGAGACCTATTTATTAATAGTGTTTTATTTTTAGCAGCCCTTTCCAAAAGGGTGCAAGCTACTTTGAGAAGGGACAGGTGTTTAGTGGACACAGGAGCACATTCTTTCTTTTCTTCTTTGCTAAAGGAAAGAGAGACTATATAGTGTTATTCAAACCAATTCATATTTGTTACTCAGGATACATGATGAACAACTGTGGCTGTATTCTCCCACTTTATTCTGCTCCAACTGGTCTTAGACAGCTATCTCTTTCAAGGGGGAAGGCATAGCGTTGCCACATTCAAGCCACTCAAAGCCAGGGTTCTATGATTATAATTAATAATTTGCATTCTAGAGATGCAGATTTGGCACATCAATCATAACATTTGTTTTCTACCACTATGCTTCAGTCCTGGTGTCATTTTTAATTGTAACCACTGTTCTAAGAGAACTGGTATGGAATAAATTTTAAAGTGCTGGACTCAGAACAGGGAGATACAAATTCAAATTCCTGCTTGGTCATGGAATTTACAATGTAATTTTTGGATCGTTGCTACCTCTCGGCAAATCTAACTTATCGGTATGCAGAGAGATTTTATAGCACTTTTGAGACTAACTAAAGAAAGAAAGAAGGTTGCAGCAAGAAGCATGAAGTTGGCAGCAAGTCAGCAAATCTAACGTATGGGTATGCAGAGAGATCTTGTGGCTCATGCTGCCAACTTCTTTCTGATTCTACAGACTAACACAGCTATATCTTGAATGCTAACTTAGCGGGTTATTGTAGGGAATAATAGCAAGTGGTCTGGCTCCAGGACCACCACCCCAACCCCCATGAATACCAAAATCTAGGATGCTCAACTCCTATTATATACAATGACATACCATATATACTCGTGTACAAGTCAACCTCGTCTATAAGTTGAGGAAAGGTTTTAGGGTCAAAATCTTGGATTTTGATATGATATGTAGATAGGTCGAGAGTAAAACTTAGGGGGCTATAACGAAGGATGGAAAGGGGGAAATTCCACTTACTTCCCTCCTTCTCCTTCTCTGGACCTCTCCCAACCGATTCCCAAGTGCTGGAGGAGAGGTTTAACCATCAGATTGAGAAAGGAAGCAAGGTTTTACAAAAGGGACTGGAGAGATGGTTTTAAATGGAGAGGTGTGTGTGTGTGTGTGTGTGTGTGTGTGTGTATGAGAGAAGCCAGGTCTTGCAAAATGTAGCAGAGAGAGAAGCAAGTGGATTTAAATGGAGACTTGTTTCCATAGGAAATCAGGGCTTGCAAAACAGACTAGAGAAAGAAGGAAGTTGATTTAAATGGGGAGATTTTCCGATAGGAAGCAAAGGCTTGCAAAATGGACTGGAGAGAGAAGGAACTGGTGATCAATGGAGATTGGGATATAAGGCTTGTTTGCTTTAGGACCTTTCTAAACACTACTGATGTATTGACCCTTATATAAGTCTACCCAAAATTTTAGGGTCAATTTTGGAGCATAGATTTCTCAACTTGTAGTCGAGTATATACAGTAGTAAAATGGTGTCCCTTATCTCAAATGGCAAAATCAAGTTTTCCTTTTTGGAGTTTATCATTTGTGGAAATATTTTCAAGCCATAGATGATTGAATCAGTGGATAAAGAATCCATGGATACAGAGGGCTGACTGTATTTTGAGAGAACATCCGTCCCAACACGCCTGAGAAGATGCAGTCTGTGTGCCCATCTCTTTGTAACAAAACTAGATTGATTTTATGGGTGAAAGCGGCTCAGAATGGAAAACGATTGACGGAGCCACCTTCAGCCAGTGACTGACTGGCCCACATTCTGGCACTAGCCAGATCACTCAAACCAATAGCTGTTTCACAAACGGTTCACTAAGAAAGCTTGACAAGTCAGATTTTCTCTACCATGAATGAAATCTTTCTTCTGACATTTTTTTGCCCATACCTCAATTTTCTGCAAGACTTTAAAAAAAAAAAAAATCTGGGGGGGGGGAATATCAGTATTTAATGTACTCTTAGGTCAGAGCTTCTCAATTTTGTCGTGTATGGTTTTTCAGATATGACCGTAAATCATTGTAAATCATTTTCAGTCTACTGATTCAGAAGGTGGTTCCACGTGCCAAATATTGTGGCTATTTAACCAGCTCAGTGATGTCTGGGAGCATGTATTTGTTTCAAGCCACATCTTAAAATGCATTGTCCATTCCCTGGATCACTTCTGAAACTAGTTTTCAGCCTCGCAGCCGACTGTGAGACTCTGCTGCCGTCTGTTCAGTTAGTTCTATTGTTGGTGTGTTAAAATATTTATTTATTCATTTAACAATGACAATCTAATTTCCATTCAAAACCAAGATAATATATGTTCAAAGAATACATTCAGAAAGATTAAAAAACAGAAAGAGGAATTAAAAATGAAGGCGGGGAGAGAAAAAAAGAAATATATAAAACACAGTAGGGCTGTGCAATATAAATGGCATTTTACTCAAGCCAAAATTTATAAGACATCAAATAAATGTTGGAAGTGCGGTGAATCTATAGGTTCATATATTAACCTATGGTGGAATTGCAGAATTACAAAAAGATATTGGCAGGGAATCTATGATCTGATAAAAAAGATATTAAAATGTAAGCTGAACTTTGATCCTAAGTATTTCCTATAAAGCATGGTCTCAGATGAAAACATGGAAAGAAAATTTGGCCAACTCTTACGTTACATGTCAGCTACGGCTAGAATTGTATTTATGAGAACTTGGGATTAAAAAAAGACTGTCCTAATATTAATGAGAAAAAAATTGATTGAATTTATTGAGATGGATAAACTTACCTGTATCTTGAACAATGGCGATTGGAGTGAATCCAAAAATGACTGGCTTCCGCTCGTAGATTATCTAAAAGAAAAAGGAGAAACACTTAAATTTTAATAGACTAACAGATAAGATGTTGGATCCTTAAAAGGGACATTGGAGTTACCTACCTTCAGCAAATATTTTTTCTCTATATATATATAGAGCTGTTGAAAGAAAGTAGAAAGACAAATGTATTTACTGGAATTAACATGTTCTAGATTAATTAGTTTCTCGAACGTATATCCCAAATGGCTCTTTTTGTTTTAAGATGATATTTGAAGACTTCAGGATAACTGAATAAGACTAGTATAGATCAGAACGAACTCCTGGAAGTCAATCTTATTGTCCTTCGTTGTTGTACTTCTGTATTTTTGTTTGTTGTTACCTTTGTAATGTTTGTGTTAATTCACGTTAATTGATGTCTTATATGTGTGTGTTTTAAACTTATTAAAAAATAAAACACAGAAGGGCCCTGACCTCACAATCCTAATGAAAATATAAGTTTTAAAAATATATATTATTCTATCATTATTTAATGGTATCAACAAGATTTGTTTTAGATAATAACTCTCAGAATATAGTGATTATTGTCCAGACAAACTAACTGAATTATTGATATGAGATTAAAATAAGAATGGAATTAAGGAATGAAATAAGGTAACATAAAGTAAAAGATACATTTGAGATAGGACATTTATATATAAAGTATGAAATTTGACGGAGATCAATGATATACTGTTATTAAACAGCAAGCTGGTATAAGCTATAGAAAAGCAGGTGTAGACACCTTGAACTATAAATTAAGAAATGATCAGTTGTATATCTCAATTACCAGACAATAAATAGAATAATATCATCCAAAAAATCAATACAATAAATAATTGGAAGGTGATAAAAGGAGAGACAACATCTATCGAATAAATGAGAATATAGATGACTTGGAGGTAAAGGGAACAGAAACAAAAGGATAAAGTTAAGCAGATAGACTTTAATTTCAGACAATAATCCCCAAAGGTGAAAACCAAAGAAAGTAAATAAGGTACAAAAGAAGAAATTATAATTAGATCCAAGAAGGTGAACTATTTCTATGAATGAAAGATAAAGTGTTTTTTGGTTAGGTAATGATATTGATGTCCTATTTGATGTAACTTTTTATTTTATACATTTGTAAAACTCTAATAAACAAAGTATTTTAAAAAAGAAATGATACACCATTGTATTATATATAAAAGAATTGTATTGGTTATAGAAAGAGAGAATAAGGATATTTGATAAACAGAGAAAACAGAGGATAGTTTAGAACAAAATGGAAGTACAATCCTAGCAATGAATGAAACAAGAAAGGATAGGAGATAAGGGAATTTGTAGATAATTAATGGACTTTTTATATAGATGAGGAAAAGATGGAAAATGATGGATGTTGATGAATATATTGTTGAACAAAAATACTGAGGGGGGGGGAAGAGAATTTGCTCATTCTGCTGAACTATGGGCTGGACGTCTGTTCTGCTGGGATAGAAGCAGGGCGACTGGTAGCCAAATTGTGTTCACTATAAGGGTTTCTTCTTTCCTGTTGAAGTTGTCCAGGTGTTTGTGGATGTCAATGGCGAGCCACAAACATCTGGACAACATCAACAGGAAAGAAGGAACCCTTAAAGTGAACAAAACTTGGCTACCAGTCCTGAAAAACAGCCAAATCAGGACTCAGCAAATACAAATGAAAAACCAACTAGGGTCAGGGGTATTCCCAGAAGACAATGATCACTTATTAAACAGACACTAATCCTCTTTGCATTATATCCTCCCACCCCGAGGCCTTGCCATCAACAACAGAACAATCTATGGATGCCGGCCATGAAAGCCTTTGACTTTACAGTGAGAGTTTCATCAAATTTGGGTAAATCTGGGAACAACCCGCTTATTCCTCTCCGTCTGCTCAGCCCCTATGAAGCATGAATTTACATTTATATTAGTGTTCTTCGCTTCTATTTTTTTAATCTTCAACATTTTTCTTGATGGTCCTACATTTTGTAGAATTCAAAGATATAGCCATGTTAGTCTGTAGAATCAGAAGGATCTTATACCACCTTTGAAACCAACTGAAAGAAAGACGTTGGCAGCATGAGCTTTTGTAAAATGAAGTCTGGAAGTAGATTGAAGTCTACAAAAGCTCATGCTGCCAATTTCTTTCTTTCACTTAGTCTCAAAGGTGCTACAAGATCTCGCTACATACTACTTTTGTAGTGTCTTGTCCTCTTTTGTGGTTGTGACATCTGGTTATCCTGGGTAGAGGATGCCTATCATGTCGTATTGAATGAATGGATCAATGTATTTTGGTTGCAGACCAGAAATACAAAGCATGTACAAACAAGGAAATCAATATCATATTTGCAACATGCCCACGTGTCCAAAACATGGGGTGTGTGTGTGTGTGTGTGTGTGTGTGTGTGTGTATAATTAAAATATCTAAGCTTAAAAACCGGTCTCTGAGATCTTTCCGTACCCCTATTTTTCTAATGTTCAAACTAGTAATGTTCTTCTTGTAGCAATCATATGACAGTGGACTTTCCTTCCTTCCTAATGTAAATCAGTCCACGAGGAAGGCCTAAATAGTGTTGGCTGTATAGCCAAAAGCTTTCACATAATGCAGTTGGCTTGTATGGGTTCCTGGGCCTTTTTCTTCCTGAGAAAAGCGGAAAGCAGGGTCTCTTTGGTCTGACACCAAGTGGCCTCATGACTGATAGTGGAGGAAACAAACCAGTCAAAACCAGACCCTTTTAAATTGCCGAATGAATGAGAATTTGAAACTAAGGCACGAGTAAAGAGCCATACACAAGCCGAAGTCACAGGGACATTATCTGAAACCAATAGCATTTAGTCTGCCTTCAGTTTTGATGAGAAATATTTGTTACTGATGAGGCATGAAGGCAGAAAGTAAACATTGTGTAATGGAAAAAAGGGAAATGTGTGACTGTCAGATAAATCACCAAATGTAGCTTGAGTTTTTATTTTATTTTATTGAGTTTTAGGAATTCTTTCTTACTGAGGCATTGATGAGCAAGAGATAAAACCCACGCCTATGTCCCAGCCACGGCTGGTTAGCAAACAAGAACTAAGCACTGTATGTTGAAGAGCGGAGCAGGCATGCTGGAATGTCCTTGTCTACTTTTTCATGCTACATAGTTGTAGCGCTTTCATATCCCTTTAACCGCCATGATTCCATCCAAGGAAAACTTGGAATCTGGAGTTTTGTGTGGTTTAGAATTCTGTGCCAGAGAGCAATAAATATATCAGAAAACAACAAATCCCAAGAATATAATAATAATAACACCCCGCCTCTCCATTAAAAACGAGGTGGCTAACAACATTAAAACATTAAAATACAATAAAATACAATGTCCCCCCCAAAAAACCCACCATAACCAATAAATCGTAATTATAAGCAATAACAGTGAGTACACCCCAGATCCAAAACTGCCACAATGGCTATGTTCCCTTCCCCATTAGGGTTTCTCAATTTGACTGGCAAGAATAATGGTGCTATCTCCCCATTCATCATGGGGTAGAGCAACTACTGTCTCTAGCCTGCCTTTCAACATTTTCTAAAGCATGCTCTTGTCGTTTCCCACTGAGTCTGTGCCTTCAATGTGGCAAGGAGGGCTACCTGGTAGACATTGCTTCCTCAGCTTTCTGACATAGCATTCCTTCAGGTTGGCATGCCACTGCCAGCGTAGTTGTGGCCATCTTCCTGCCTCTCCTCTGCTTCTTGATAGCGCCTGCTGATGCCACCAGTTTTTCCCCTCATGCTGGCTGCCAGGTGGCCCTCCTTGCCACATCAAAGGCACAGATTCCGTCTTGGCCACCACTCCCTCTCATCTCAGTGGGTTTCTGCATCTCTCGGCACACCAGCTTAGTGTGGTGCTGTTTAACCATCAGTTTCGCTGTCAAGCCTTGCCTCTGTTCGATGAACTTCGAGGTTTCTTTATGATTTTTCCTTCACTAGCCAAGATAATCCACTCTGTCAGAGTGCTGGGATTGTCTCTTGACAATGCCCACTCTCTGAAGTACTGGATTTTGGTAGCTTCAGACTGATCTGGTCCTCATAATAACAACAACAACAACAACAACAACAACAACAATAATAATAATAATATTTTATTTATATACCGCCTTTCCAAGGATCAAGGTGGTTTAACAACATAGTTAAAAACATCCACAATACAATAAAATCAACAATAAAATCAGGATAAAACACAATTACATCATCCCCCCAAAAATCACAAGCCAGCTTCCAATGCTGCTGAGGGGGGGGAGTACTTTGGGGGTCAGGGGTATGCCTGCTGGAATAGGTGTGTCTTCAACCCCTTCTTGAATTGGTCCAGCGAGGCGGCCGAGCAGAGCTCACCGGGAAGCAAGTTCCAGAGCTTGGGGACAGAAATAGAAAAAGCCCTCTGAGTGGTGATGGCATACCTAGCATCTGGGACCCTTGATCCTAGGTGACTTCAATATCCACATTGATGATTCCAATAACCCTACAACATCTCGCTTTAACTCTCTGCTAGCTTCTTTTGGCCTCCAGCCACACTCCAATGCTTCAACTCATTCTCTTGGTCACTGTCTTGACCTGGTTCTTGCTGCAAACTGTGCCATTTCTGACTACCTGGCACTTGACTTTCCACTATCTGACCATCATTTAATCTCCTTTGCTCTCACTTATACTCCTCCTCCTCGTCATACTGTTCAACGCCATTTTCGTGATCTTCAATCTGTTGACTCTAACCATCTTGGTCTGACCCTGGATTCTTCTCTCTCTTCCCTAAATCTTAGGGATTCTGCTGATTCAGCAATGTCCTTATTTAACTCCACTCTTTCCTCAACTCTCGACCATTTTGCCCCTGTCTCTTTTTCGCACTTCTTCCTCTAAGACTAGACCTCAGCCCTGGCTTACCCCCAACATTAAGTTTCTCCGGTCCTGCTCTAGAGCGGCTGAACGTCTTTGGAGAAAATCCAAAGAGTGGGCTGATTTTATCCATTTCAAATTTGTTCTTTCTTCCTTCTCACGGGCCCTCTCTATGGCTAAACAGAATTATTACAAATCATTGATCTCTGCCAATGAGAGGCGCCCGCAGCGTTTGTTCTCCACCTTCAACACTTTGCTTAAACCTCCCTCTCCTCCTGTCTCTTCATCATTCTCTCCTAATGACTTTGCTAATTATTTCATCTCTAAGAACTCCACTATTTGCTCTGAGATAGTCCCCCCCAATTCTTCTTCTGCTCTTAATCTTCTATCACCCTCGCCTGACAAATTTTCTGTGTTTCCTCCTGCCTCTTTGGATGAACTCTCTACACTTCTGAACTCTTCCAAACCTGCAACTTGCTCTCTTGATCCAATTCCTACTCGTCTTCTAATCTCTATAGCTCCCTCCTTTCTGCCCTCGCTTCTCCATATCTTCAATCTCTCTCTCTCTACAGGCTCCTTCCCCTCGGACTTCAAACATGCTCTCATTTCCCCAATTCTGAAAAAACCTTCTCTTGACCCCTCCTCCTTGTCTAGCTATCGTCCAATTTCTCTTCTTCCCTTTCTTTCTAAGGTTTTGGAACGGGTTGTCTATTCGCGCTGTCTTGAGTTTCTTGAAGCCAATTCCATCCTCGATCCCTTTCAGTCTGGCTTCCGCCCAAGGTATTCTACAGAGACAGCTCTCACCAAGATCTCGAACGACCTTTTACAGGCCAAGGCTAATGGCCTTTACTCTGTTCTCATCCTTCTTGATCTGTCTGCAGCCTTTGACACCGTTGATCACTGTCTTCTAGTTGATATACTCTCTGACCTTGGGTTCTCAGACTCTGTTCTCGACTGGCTTAGATCTTACTTGTCTGGCAGATCTTTTGCAGTGGTTGCAGGAGGTCAGACTTCATCTCCTGTTCCCTTATCTGTTGGAGTTCCCCAGGGCTCTGTTCTGGATCCCCTTCTGTTTTCTCTCTACACACTGTCCTTAGGAAAACTCATCAGCTCTTTTGGCTTTTCCTACCATCTGTATGCCAATGACACCCAGCTGTATCTTTCCGCCCCTGACCTTTCTCCAAGGCTTGAACAGCAAGTTTCGTCCTGCCTCACAGCTGTCTCGCAGTGGATGTGCCATCGGCGTTTGAAGCTCAACATGTCCAAGACGGAGCTTCTTGTCTTTCCTCCTAAGCCCACCCTTCAACACTCCTTTTCTGTCTCTGTGGACAACATTTCTATTCAACCAGTCCAGCAAGCCCGCAGTCTTGGTTTTATCTTTGACTCTTCTCTGTCGTGTATCCCTCAGATCCAGACCACAGCCAAGGCTTGTAGATTCTTTTTGTACAATATTGCCAAAATCCGACCATATCTCTCCGCCTCTACTGCCAAGATCCTGGTCCATGCCCTAGTGGTCTCACGACTTGATTACTGTAATGTCCTCCTGGCTGGGCTTCCTCTTTCTCACCTCCGTCCTTTAATCTCTGTTCAGCATTCAGCTGCACGCATTATCACTTCCACCCACCGCTCTGACCACATCTCTCCTGTGTTGGCATCCCTTCACTGGCTCCTCTTCCCTTTCCACATTCAGTATAAGCTCCTGCTGTCCACGTTTAAAGCCCTCCATGGACTGGCCCCTCCCTACATATCAGACCTTCTTTCTCCTCACCTTTCCACTCGGGCCCTCCGTTCTGGTAGTCAAGGTCTGCTGTCTCAGCCCAGGATTTCCTCTGCCCCATCCCGGATTCGCCCCTTTTCACTCGCTGCCCCTCACTCCTGGAACCTTCTTCCCCCACGAGCAAGGGCCATCACTTCTTTAACCAGCTTCAAAACAGAGTTGAAGACCATCCTGTTCAGAGAAGCCTTCCCAGGCATTGCATAATTGTCGCTTACTATTTGATGTTCTTTTGGTGCCTGTTTATCAAACCATTTCCTGTATTGCTATGTACTGTATATGTATTATCCTACTTGAGAGTATGTATTTTCCCTGGAAGAAGATTAACCATCCATTATGAAGCCAAGCCCTCCCTCCAGTCCATCTCCCTTGGTCCAGGCCTTGGAGGTAGAGAGGAACTGCTGGACCTCTTACCCTTTCCCTCCACCACCCCCTTCTCCTTCTGTGTCTTGTCTTTTTAGATTGTAAGCCCGAGGGCAGGGACTTCGTCTAACTAAAAGATTGTATGTACAGCGCTGTGTAAATTTACAGCGCTTCATAAATAAAGGTTAATAATAATAATAATAATAATAATAATAATAATAATAATAATAATAATTAACAATTGCTTTCCGGCTGACCTGAGTGTGCGAGGCGGATTGTATGGAGAGAGGCGATCCTCCAAGTACCCTGGGCCCAAGCCATTTAGGGCTTTATAGGTCATAACCAACACCTTGTATTGCGCCCGGAAGCGAATAGGCAGCCAATGGAGGTCTTTAATGGCTCCCAGCCATTTGAATTCTCTACATACTCATTCACCAACTGAGAAGCCTGCCTTAGGATCATCAAGCATGTGTGTGCCTTCTTCTACCAGAACGGGTCCTCAAATGAAGGCTTGCAAGTTGTTCAATGCTGGCAATGTTTTGTCCTATAAATGCACCATCCATTCCACCACTTCTCCCTTGAGAGGAGTTCTAATGGACTTCACCTTTGCAGCTTTGGATGGGAAATGCCCTTCCACTCTTTCATGAAGCCTGCCACTTGAGTAAAGAAAAAATGGCAATCAGTCGGCACTCCCACTGAATGTGACACCCAGATATCGGTTCCCATGGGGTGGTGGTTGCTGTGGCAGTGGTGGTGGTGGTGGTGGTGGTGGTGGGACAGTGTATGGTTGTAGGTCTCGTGTTGTGTATGGTTGTAGGTCTGTAGGTCCAGCCAGCTCCACCAGAGGAGTATTTGGCTCAGATCACTCATCTTCATCTTTCCTCAACAGGAGCCATTGAGCCAGGCCATTGAGTGCTTTCACCTCCTCTTGAAGCTGTTGCAGCTTGGCTTCATGGGCTCTGTCCTCCAGGCAACACAAAGGGTCCCTGACACATAAATCCCACTCTGATAGCCATCCTGGTCTCCACCGTACCCTCATGAGCAGTGGTGCCCATTTGTACCAGACGGGTTGATGGCCCATCAATGGAGTGGCTTCCAAGGACCATGCATCTGGGAATACCAGCATCTCCAATCTCCGCCAGCTCTCCTTCATCCAGGCTCCAGGCTCAGCAGTGGCAGTAACTCCCTCGTCCAGTCTCATTTCTTCCTCCAGGAGATTGAAAACAGAACTTGCTTCATTGTTTGCCCTTTCTTTGTTAGAGTTGTCCATAGGTGAATGCATGTTCATCACTTTAGCACACAAAGGAGTCCTGACAAGCTGCCATGTGCAGGATCACTTCAGTTCAGAAATCCAAGCTTCAGTAGCAAAGCCAAGAAAACTTTATTCAGAAAACAAAGATATATATCCAGCAAACTTAAGTTATCAGGACTGAAGCTTGAGCAGTTAGGCAGTATAATTAAAGCATATCTGCTCATTAAATATTACAAGGAATGCGACTTTTGATACCATCCAAACCCCATGTCAACACATCCTATCATCCAACATCAAACTACTATATCCATACAAAAATACCTCTTATACACTATGGCAGGAAATCTGAGGAGATTCAGATCCCAACACCACACTTACAAAATCCCTATAAGGTGGCAATTCACACTGGGCCCGTCTCTGTTCACTTTTGGTATCCTTCTTTCCAAACACAGGAGCACTGTCTCGTTTTTAAACAATCAAATAAATTGATAAGGAAACTATGTCCAAGGTGGCAGACTGCTTTTCTCCTCAACTGCTGAATTAAGGATGATACCACGATCTTCCTGGACTTGAGATCCTAGAGAGTATCTTTGTTCTTAGGTTGCTAGAGGCAAATTGTTGTGATTTACAGTTTTGATTGAGAGCTTCCAGCCCAAACAACAAAATGAGCTGAAGTCCTATGATTACCTGTGAAAGTCAGAAATTGGCTGTGGCTCCAGGCTGATAATGCCCTCTGAAATCTTCCCTCCACTTCCCCCCCCCTTATTAATACTTTAGCCTTTTATGTTTTATGAATATCTGCTTAAATCATTATTACTCTACCCTTTCTTACATTCTTTTGTCTTTACTATCTGATGATTAAAAAATATATATCTGAGGGCTAACCTACACAGGGTTGAAAATACATCCCAGACCCATTTCTAGTCCTGTCTTGACACACAGCATTGGCTGACTCTTGAGCAAAGCCCTCATTTCTTCCCGTTGTGCTTCACAACTTAGCAAGGGAACACTTTTGCAGATCTTGATTGGCTCAGCCAATGCATGTGGCCAAGACAATAAATTATTTCTGCTAATGAAAGACCTATGTGTACATTGCTGGCACACAATCTTCCTCTGATTTTATGCATGTGTGTGGCTTGCCAGACCAGTTCAGAGTTGGACTACAAACACTAGTGTGGCATGCTAGGGGCTGGATTGAACATAATTTGAAGCAGATTCAGGCAGAGACACAGAATAAACTGTTGTGTAGATTTTACCTAAATAAGTTCAAGAGTGTGCCGGCTGAGTCACTGATCCCTTTAATGGCAAATCCCACCTGTGAGTTCTGATAGAAAGGGTCACCAAAATAAGAGGGGGTATGAGTATGGTTATAAAGCAAGCGATCATCAGGTTTAGAGACAGAGGCTTTACTATGGGTGTGCGAGGAGTTTGGACCACACCGAGTGACACCTCCGAAGGGTGGTGATACCTGGTCAGGACCACTGCAGGGTGAGTGCGCAGTGCTGTTGCCATCTGAAAGCCCCTTCCAGGTCTGATGGGGCTGATGGCTGGCTGAATAAAGGAGGTGCTTATGGCAACAGCAGCATCATTGGTGCCACAGACTCCTCCCTTTCCTGGCATGCCTTCATACATTTTGCTTTTAAAGAACTGTCGAGGAGGGATGGTGACCTTTGCATTCATGAAATACAATATTTCCTTCCTTTGGTTATTATTTTGATTTACTCACTTTTCTAATACAGCCAGCCCTCAGTATCCACAAATTCTTTATCCACAGATTCAACCATCCACGGCTTGAAAATATTTTTTAAATAGATAAGTTCGTAAAAAACCTACATTTTGTATGTTTAGATAAGGGACACCATTTTACTACCCCATTGTATATAACAGGACTTGAGCATCCACTGATTTCGGTATCCACAGGCAGTCCTGGAACCAAACTCGAGCAGATGCCAAGGGCCCACTGTATTTCATTTATTATTTTACCATTGCTTTCATAGTAGTCTAATTGTTTCCTAGTTCAGGAGATTGTTGCTGTTATTTAACACTATGTATTCAGTATTTTCATTGTTTTGTTCAAAATGTACCTGGATGTAGTCAAAATGAATAACAATCTGCCTGCCAATGTTGAGCTGCCCTTCATTTTACGATCAAATCAAGAGTCTTGCTATTATGGGTTTAGCAGCTCAGCCCCCTTTTTGGGTCATTTTATGGCTGCTTCTGGCTCTTACGCATATTCAGTACAGCACTTATCAAGTGATCATAACCTAAACAGGTTGACTTATCATGAGACACAGCAAATGAATGAGACATTCTCGGAAGGACTGAGTGCAAAATTGTGAATTTATCACATGCAAGCTGGAAAAAAAATGGCTCACCCATTCCTATAGCCTTCCATGTTATCACAGCTCTGTTATCAGAGGGCCCAAACACATTGCAGAAATAATCCAGTTTGACATCACATAAAACTGTCTTGGCTCAATGCTAGAGAATTCTTGGAAATGTAGTTTTGGGAGACATTTAGACTTCTCTGTCAGAGAGCTCTGATGCCACAACAAACTACAGTTCCCAGAATTCCCTAGCACTGAACCAGTTTAAATGGTCTCCAACTGCATTATTTCTGCAGTGTTTTTGGCATGCAATCATGGCATGCCATCGGTGTGAATTGGCATGCAATCATGCAAGTATGAAATACATACTTAACACATTTGCATCCATTGCTTGAGATGTCACTAAGTTGTTGCTCAAGTGACATTTTGTGGAAGATTTGTAGAGAAAAAAACAAAATATAACACAAAAGCTGTTACATGATGAACACAATTTGTCCCAAGTGATGGCAGCAGTAGAGAATTTGAATACTGCATTGCTTAGTTGCCACTATGTTTTTCCTGAAGCAAATGTCTGAAGGAAATCTAGAAGAATGAAAACATGCTATGGAGAAATAAGTGAGAAGAAAAGCAAAAGCTATTCCATTATGGAGAAAGACCACAGAAAGAAAGTGGGGAGAATTTGCTTTGCATGCAGAAAATTCCAGCTTTAGTCTTGACAGAGCTCCCGGTTTGTTATTAGTTGCCCCCGAGTCGGTTCCGATTCATGGAGACCCTGTGGATGAGACATCTCCAAGAATCCCTCTCCTCCTCTGCAGTCTTGCCCAAATCCGGCAAGCCCTTGCCCATAAACCCCTTGGATGAGTCTATCCACCTGGTTGTTGGTCTTCATCTCTTTCTTCTGCCCTCTACCTTTCCTAGCAATATTGTTTTTTCTAGTGACCCATGCCTTCTATTATGTGACCAAAGTACAATAATCTCAACTTGATCATCTTTGCTTCCAAGGAGAGCTCTGGTCTGATCTATTCAAGAACCCATTTGGTTGTTTTCTTGGCTGTCCACGGTATCCTAAGTACTCTTCTCCAGCACCACATTTAAAATGAATTGATTTTCTTTCTGTCTGCTTCCTACACTGTCCAGCTCTCACATCTGTACATGGTAACTGGGAATACAATGACCTGGACGATTCTTAGAGCTCTTTTTTCCAGTTCTTTCATAGCTACCCTTCCTATTCCTCATCTTCTTATTTCTTGGCTGGGAAGAGCAAGATTCCCCCTTTCCTCTCCTTTCTTTCCTGCTGAGTTAACTGAGTGCAAACCTCATTCCCAGTACCTTTTAAAGCAGATTGTGGTTCGGTTCGAAGCATTTTAAATGACCATGGTTCCCACTTAATCCAAATCACTGAATCCCCAAAAGGGGGGCCATGCTTTAGACCCACATCTTTTTGACACTGATTTTTTTGCTTCTTTTTTGATGCATCGATTCCATGCAAGTGTGAACCACAAGTGGATCGGAATCAATTCAAAGTTCCCCTTTGACCAGCTAGAGCCGATTCATTTGTGAATGGGAACCATAAGTGGGTTATTTTGATTCGATTCCATGACAGAAAATGCAGTCGGAGCAAATGTAGTGGAAACCATGATCCAATGTCGAATTGGCCCATCGATTTGGATAGGAGACCGATTTAACTGTAAGTGGGAATGAGGCCCTACTTTTACACTTTGAACTTAGTTTGCAGCAACTGAAGCTGAGGGCAAAGGGAGGAAAGTGAGAGGTAGGAAGAGTAACTAGGACAATTTAAAAGCATGTGAAAAGTGCAACTGAGGATTAATTGGGACTGTCCCTGCAAAACTGGGACAGCTGAGAGATGTGGAAAATGTACTTTTATTCTTAAAATGGTCACATGTACAGAGATGGAAAAAGTTCCCTTTTGGGGGGCCATAAACCCTAGAGTTAGCCCAACAAATAGCCATGCTCTCGGGTGGCCTCTGGGAGCTGCAGTCTAAAAATGGAGCTTTTCCTTGCTCTGAACATGTGCATATGTGACAAATCCAGCCAAGACTGATCAAGTAAGTTGAACAATGCCAGCTAGTGAGCTTTATAACTGTTACGTTTTTCTCAACTACTATAGGTCTTCAAATTAACATAGTTCTTTACCACGTTTTCCTCTGCGCAATAATGCATTTCCTAATTAAGAATAGTAGGAAAGTTTGGAAATGAGGATTAGGAGCCACCTAACCTCAACCGTACAATACCATACAATAGCTCAGTGCAGCTAGCTTTCATTGAGAGGCCAACATTTGCTCTGGAGGGGGAAAAAACTGGGAAGAAGCCAACCCTAGCTTGCTTGTGGTGTATCAAATGATGTGTCTTCACCAAGGAGCCCTGGAGAGGTCATCTTACCCCCAGTCATACCAGAGAGTAGTTGGAAGAATACAAAGGATTATTTACCATATATTTTTATATATATGGGATTTGTCTATAAATCAAGAACTGTTTGTGGGCAAAAGTTAGTCATGCACATTAGAAGTGACTGGCTTTATGTTTGGCTGGTGAATGGGACCTTTATCCATGGAAGTCAGGATGCTCCCTGTGGATTCAAGTGTGCCCAAGGGGGGGCTGGTGAGTCACAAGCTGAACATGTGATGGGGAAACTCTCAAACTTACATGAATGCTTTATTCAGAGTGCTTTATCAAGCAATCCGGATAATGGTGGACTGAAGAATGGGGGCCTCCTGAAACATCCTGCCAGAGATCTTTCCGCAGCAGGACAAGAGATTTTTTTGTATTGGCTGCAAATTGTGTTTTGAGGCCTATCTTGGGTTTGCACCTTCAAAGACCATCAGTGATCATACATCATCACACCTGTCCTAACAAGAGGCTGGTGCGAGTGTCGTTTGGACCATTTGAGCCAGGGCAGAAATATTTAATCAATTCACCAGTTAGGTTAACCAGATTTTTAAAACAAAAAATAAACTTTCAACCATTCAAAGTAATGTGTCTCAGATGGATCAGGAGCCAGATAATTGTGTGTGTGTGTATATATACATTCATAACCATATGACAGCATTGATAGCCCTTGAGGTCTCTTCCAATTCTATGATTCTGTGTAATGGGAAAATAGCTTGCATCCTCCAGCACAAGTCAAGTAGAGCAGTGGCATCACTAGGAGTGTGCAAGGGGTGTGCTCTGCACCAGGTGACACCCTAATGGGGGGTGACACCACTGCTCCTCAAACATCTGCATTTTGGCAGAAACCGGCTGTGGCATTTGCCAGTATCTCTTTAAAATGGTGAAGATGAGGTGAGTGGGGTAAGGCTCAGTGGGAGGAGAAAGGAGAGGCCCCATAAATGATTAAGCCCCATTGAAAACAATGCGGCTCAGGCACACGCACCAATGCCTTTTCCGGTGCATGGCTTTTATCATAAACTGAAAGCCATGTATAGTGTGCCAGCGTATTATGTGGGCGCACTGTACTAAGGATTCTGTATGGTGTGAAATGGGAGGAGGTCAATGGAGGGGGGTGACACCATGAGTTACTGCACTGGGTGACACCAACCCTAGTGATGCTGCTTGGGTAGAGACAGTGGTATAGTGGAACCAGCACCCATGGGGCCATGTGTTTATTAACAGGGATGGTGACATTTATCACCCCTCCTCAGGCTTCCCTATGTTCTCGTCCCTTAGCTGCAGTCACAACTATAGTTGAAAGAGCCTGGGGGATTTCTCAAGCAACTACATATTGTCCTGAGCTATTCTTGTCGTCATGCAAAACATTTTAGGGTTGTCTGGTCCTGGACAAGCGGTTTGAATCCATTAGCTTTCCAAAAGACCTGCTCTAGCTGGAGATTATTGGGAGACTTTTGCAGACTGCATATCATGGAACAGTTTTTTTTTTAAAAGGACCTTGTTTGCCAAGACGTCTATGTTCTCCTAATTAGCAAATGGAGAGAGACCAGAAAACCTATCGCGGGGATTTTGAGCATCCTGAAAACATGGAGAGGTTAATTGAAGGCTTGGGGCAAACAAGCTCTAACCTTCTATGCGTGCCCTTGTTATGCTAACAGCATTGTTCAGGCTGATTTAATGACTTCTTATTACCTGGCTTCCTAATTAACCTCCTGCCCCCAAATGCAGAGAGTTTAAAGAAGGCTCTCCCAGCACAGGGACTGCTAGATTCTTCAGGCCTCAGGGTGACTAGAGATGCTTCTTTTACGGCTCGGTTCACAGCCTCCTGATGCTCCAAATCATTCATATTTAATAGCATGGACACAGGACATTGGCAACTTGGAAACTCTCTTGATCTCCCCCGAGTTCTCCACACCAAGCTCCAGGGTAGCTTTGCAAAGTTCCCAGTGGCAAGGAGCCATCTTTCCCATCTTACTTTTAATACTCCTAAAACTTCTCTGAAGGTTCTGTGCCCCCATATCCTTCCTAAAATATAGGACTGGAGCAAGGTGCCCCCAGCTTCACCCCTCTTTTGATGCATCTTTGGGGGAGGCTGTGAACAGGAACAAGATGTCCACCCATATTACTGTAAGCTGTTTCAATGGTAATGGTGGCAACTGTGCCCCTAATGCCACTGATGGGTGCCATTTTCATTTCTTCTTTACCACAATGTGAGCAAGCAATACTGTGGTTCTGATTTGGTTGTTGTTGTTGTAGTGTACCTCTAAGGCATTTTGACTTTGTCACTGTTGTTGTGTGTCTTCAAGTCATTTCTGACTTATGATGACCCATGGGGTTTTCTTGGCAAGTTTCTTCAGAGAGGGTTGCCATTGCTACCCTCTGAGGCTGAGAGAGTGTGACTTGGTCAAGTTCACCCAATGGGTTTTTAATGCTCGAGTGGGGAATCGAAGCCTGATCTCCAGTTGTAGTCCAACGCTCAAACTGCTACGCCACGCTGGCTGTCTCTGATTTGGCTATGTGACTTTGGAGGTCACTTTGGAGTGAGAACGAAAGTATTGTGCTCACTCTGATTTCATTTCAGAGTGAGCAGCCAGTTCAATTTGTTTATGCAGTGACAGCATTTTGGAACAAATATTAGAACCTCCTGAATCATGCTTGTTTGTTGATATGACTTCTTTATGTGAACTATACTGTTTTTCAGATTCAGACACTGCCTTCTATTGAAGGGGATCCTATAAACTAATCATGTTTATGAACATTGCCAGCATGACTTTTGCCCTCAGTATCCTGTTTCTGGGCTGGTCAGTCCCATTAGCAAGGTCTTATCAGCTGAGCGTTGATACAGATAATAGCAGACCAGCAGGCAAGAGGAGCCCAGAAGCAGAAGCAAATGGCAGAGTAGAGATCAGAGGCTTACCAACAGGTCAGGAAAATCATATGGGACAGAGCCAGAGTCAAGCAGCAACAAAGAATGCAAAACCAGCCAAATTCAAATAACAGCCAGGCAAGAGTAGTCCAAGAGTCCAATCAATTACAAAGCAAAGTCTATTGTTGTTGGTGCTGTGTGCCTTCAAGTCATTTACGACTTATGGAAATCCTAAATTGAACATATCACGGGGTTTTCTTGGCAAGTTTCTTCAGAGAAGGTTTGCCATGGTCATCCCCTGAGGCTGAGAGAGAGTGACTTGCCTAAGGTCACCCAGTGGGCTTACATGGCCAAGCTGGGATTTGAACCCTGGTCTCCAGAACCCTGATAAATCAACTACAATGCACAAGAGGCAAGGGATACAGGAACAGCTAACAAGAATAAATATTGCTTCCAACCCCACTGCTATCCAAGGTTTGGGAATCATATTGATGAGGCTAGGCCCCACTCAAAGTTCAGATGTAGACATTTCAGCAGGCGGTGCCTCTGGGATGAAGAGCCTTCCTGCAAGGAGACTTCTTGCTTCTGAAGAAGCCCCTCTTCTCAAGGAAACCTGCCTTAAACATGCACAGCTCACCTCCTACCCCTGAGTTTAGTCATACCTTCATTTTGTAGAATGG
>NC_056528.1:44118597-44158852 GCF_019175285.1 Sceloporus undulatus | reverse complement strand
GTGCGGGGTACAGTCCTCAACAAGTGAAACCCTAAGGAGTGACACCACTGCTCCCCAAACATCTGCCTTTGGGCAGAAATGGGGTGTGGCATTCACCCACATCCCTTTAAAACACTGGAGATGGTTGAATGGAGCAATTTAACTAGACATTTAAGTCATAATTTTTTTAAATTAAAAATTATTTAATTTTTTTCTATGGAAACATCACTTCTTACCAAATTTTCAGTTCAACTAAATGAAACAATGTATATGTAAAGCCATATATATATACACACACATACACACAAACACACACACACACACACACACACACACACTGTGCATATGATGTTGTAATTCAAAAGTATACTTTTAATTTTGCTAGTTGATTATGTCAAACTACTGCCATTGCTTTCAGCGATATATGGGGATTGCGATTTATGAGTTATATTAGTACAAAAAACACTACTAAAGATTCTGTAAGTTATTGTATGGGAGGAGGCCAATGGGGGGGATGGCATTTACCGGAGGAATCTTCAAAGGACAGCATGACAATAACTGGTATACTTATATTGTCAAAACCATTTGGATACGGAATGTTTTGATTTCCTTCTGTTGACTGCATCATGCCTGACTAGCAATGCCCATGTGATTTACCCAGGACAGGGGAACACACGCAAGATACATGTTTGTTGGAGGAAAATGATAACCCATTAAAAAACGCTACCTTTGTTTTGAAAACTGAGGCGTGAGAAGATTTGACTTCAGTTTCTTCATGCAGTGCTGGAGGGTAGGTGATTTTGATGGAAGTTGCATCAACTCTAACCAGCATAGCCAATGATACTGGGAGTTGCACTCAAATGCCATTTAATTAATTAATTAATTAATTAATACCAGCCACTGAGAAGGTGCTCTCCTGTATCCTTATCAAAAGAGCAGGTGATGGTGGATGGGTCAAGAGAAAGCCCTCCTCCAAGGATCCTAGAACTTGGACTGCCTCCTACAGAAGGGCTGCACTTTGCTCATAAGAGTAAGAGACTTCTTAGTCATCTCTAGTGAAAGCAAACTATGGTGCTCGACAAACTATGGGGCTCCTAGCTGGATCGGGGCTGCAGCAACCTCATGCCACAACCCTGATCCAGCCTCTTGAGGGTGCAAAAATGAGCAGTCTCGAAAGGGTTCCATAGCAGTGGTGGCACAGCTATATGGTGCTCCTTTGTTGCTGCGTCATTTGGACACAGCACCGGAGACATGCCATGATGCCAAACGCCATGTGGAGTAGTGCGCAGTGTCAGGGTGCCCTGGGGGGGCAGAGCTGGGTGTGTGTCATGAGGACACTGCACCCCAACTCTGCCCCCATGCCAGCCTTTCAGGCAGGTCTGTAAAGGCCCTATATTTGTATAAAATAAAGCTGAGGCCCAAATACTCCAAATGCGCCAAACCTGCTTAGTACTTGGATGGAAAATCACCATCAAATACTAGGTGCTGTACGCTATATTTCAGAGGAAGGAACTGGTAAAACCACCTCTTCAGCATCCCTTCCCTTAAAAAAATGCTATGAAATTCATGGAGTCATCATGAGTCTGCAGGCGACTTGAAAACACATACTCACACACAAAATACAACTCATTTGTGCATGAGGGAAAGGGAAAACCCAGGGGTGTGTAAAAGGTTGCGAGGGAATTCCTGCTAACTTCTACCTTGGGAAGGAGCAACCCCAGGACAGAGGGTGAATCACGGAGCGACAATTTGGGCTGTGGATTGACGTTCACTAGATTTGTTCTACAGAGAAAGTAGGTTATTTGTGAGCCTCCTGATAGATACTGTTCTCAGTATTCCACAGTCATCAAAACCTTTCATTTTTAAGTTTTCCTCCTCCCCGCTGAAACAATGGGACCTCTTGGATTCTTTTGAAATTGCTCTTTTCATTTCTTTTTTTTAAGCCCAGGATGGAAATATGTTGTCCAAGCTTCAAACTTCTAACACTTCCAAAGTTTGGGGCACTTTGCTCTAGGGCTTTGGTTTGGTTCTCTCTGTTGTATGCCCCTTCCTCTTTCCTCTCAATGTTTGCTGTGTTCTCAGAGTCAAAGCAAGATGCTTCCTAGGCATGCTGGAGGCCATGTAGCTTTAATCACTGCTAAAATAACATTGAAATACACCTCCTGCTGTTTGGTGGTGTTAATAAAACATATGTTCTGGTGTGTGTTTGCTGGCCATTCACCTTTGTTTCTTCAGCATTTCCTTAGACAATTTTATGTTTCCTAGTTTGGGAACGGATCATGGAATTGGTATTCCACAGGAATGCACAAAAATATACTGGGAGTGGTGTGGTCTCATGTGGCTGAGACCTCATCGCTCCATCCGATAATGATTCTCTGTGTTTCTACCCAAAATTTAGCCACAACTAGGAATTCATTGCAAACATACATTGGAGAATGGAGTGCAGCAAAGAATTTCAAAAGAAAATCACCCTGTGCTTTATAGGTGATAGCAAAGTCTTTGATTGTATAGATCATGAAAAACTGGGTCGCTCTTAAAGATATGGGTGCGCTACAACATTTGGTTGTCCTGATACATAACGTCTACTCAGGACAAGAGGCATCCATCAGGACAGAATATGGAGACACTGGGACACATGTGGCCAAGCAACATCAGAATGTGGTCAAGAGAGCAAAAAAGTATTAATTAGAAAGAACAGAGAAGCGATGAGAGGCAAGATTTTGCCCCCTTCCATCCTCTCCCTCTGTTGAATTAACTGAGTGCAAACTATTTTTGCACTTTGAACTCAGTTTGTAACAGTGGAAGTAAGCCAAGGACAATAGGGAAAAGTGGGAGGAGGTGATAGCAATAGCAATAGCAAGTGCACTTCTATACCGCTTACCGATGTACTAAGCATTTTACATAGTGTGAGCTAATTGCCCCCAACAAGCTGGGTACACATTTTGGTGACCCATGGAAGGATGGCAGGCTGAGTTGCCCCTGAGCCCCTGGCTGGTATTGAACTCACAATCCTTTGGTTTGGGAGTGAGTGGCTACAATACAGGCATTTAATCACTGCGCCACCAGGGCTCCTCATCATCAAGTGAGAGAAACTGGGGCATTTTAAAAGCAGTTGAAAAAGTGGGATGAAGGATTAATCATGAATGTCCTACCAAATACGGATAGTTGGAAGGTATGCTTGAAGGCACATATGCACATTATCATCTTGCAATTGATCCTTACAACTAGAGCTTGGAAAAGTTACAGATTGGCTTACGGAGTGTAAACTGCTTCGAGAGTGCTGAGTTCACAATGAAGCAGTATAGAAATGTATATGCTATTGCTAAAGTTACTTTTTTGTGTCTGGATCACCTAGATCTCTCCAGCCAGCCTAGTCTGGCCATATTGGTTGGGAATTTGAAAATAGTTAAAAAGTCAGCTCTGGACGTGAAAGAGAAAGAGAGAGAAAGAGACCGTTCCAAGTAGGTTCACCTAGTGGTTTAACTGGAGATTTAACACCAGATTTGGGCAAGTGGAGACTGAAACCTGAGTGGTCAGCAGCACCTTCAACCCACTTCACACCCTTGTGCGCTTGTGGGATTGATTTGTGGCCAGCAATAGCAATGGTGGCTTGCCAGGACCAAGATGCCCAGGGCCCAGTCCACATACTGGTGCAATAGTTCCCTCTTTCCAGTATGAATCAGAACAAGCTGGGATTTAGTATAAAGCGTGGCTTGGGTCCATTTTCCTTCCATTTTTGCAAGTGTGTCATTTGACCAAGTGAGTTCCAAAATGGGGCAGGGCCATTTCTTTCAGCCTGTTTGAACATCCCCTATGTCAAGTCAGACATACTGGACTTTCTCCAGTACGTCACACTGCCAGAAATCTCTCTTTTTGATGTAACTTTCTGCACCTTTTATGAACAGTTTCCTGCACTGGGCTATTTCTTGTTCCATTGGCCTTAATTGGAACGATTTTATTTGCTGAGGCAAACCACAGAAAAGCCTCTCCATACTGTTGACCCAGTTCCTCTTTCAGCAGCTTTTCTGCCTTTTTTTCCCCCTCACCAAAATATGCAGCAATATTCACTTCCCTGGGGAATGCTTCCATCTTATTAACCTGCTGTTGCACCTTACACTGGCTGCTTTTGACCTACTGTAAATAATAAATAACTGTCAGGAGTCTCGGTTCAGGTGGAGGCAAGGAAGGCAGGCCAAAGAGAGAGCGAGGGAGGACATCAAGTCTTGCTTCTGAAAGGAGATATCCAAAGGTGGTGCTCAGGAAGGGTGGGATGTTAACCTCCTCTCCCTCTAAGTTGCAGACTCCATTTGAGTACTCTTCCAGAGATGTGTCAACTAAGTCTGACTGGCACATGGTGCTACACACTGATAGCACTAGTGTGTTGCCTTCCTATCTCCTCCTTCTCCCATATCCACTCTCTTCATGGATCACTCTAACATGAAGTCATGTTCTAATGGGTCACGGATCTGTGTGTGCACAAGTAAGTTGTAAGTAAAGCTACTTTGATATATTTCACAAAAACGACTGCTTATTTCTTTTCTCTGCTCAATCCTGGGTGAGTGGGCATGGGACTGGTTATTGTTCACCTTCTGCCTTGCCAATATGATGATTTGGCTAGAGAAAAAAACTACTATGTTAAATCTTATTCCTTGGTTAAGAAATTCCAATATCTTCTGCTTTTAAAAGAGCTTATGGAAGCATTGAGTAACAAATATATGTTTAACAAACAGCGACAAGAATTCTTTAAAACACTAATGGCAAATGGAAGGACTCCGTCAAGGAAGTCATGGCCCTGGGTTTGCAAGACCTGACTGGGGCTATTGATAACAATAGACTTGGAGGTCTCTCATTCACAAGATTGCCTTGATCACAGTTAACAACAACAACAATAACCAGGATTAAAATATCATAAATGTTTGCAGGTAACCCTTTCAGATTTGTTTCTGCTTATAAAATTACCTCCCCAAAATGTAGCAGCCCTATGCTCCAAAGCTTGCTTTTGAGATGTAAGAGAAACAGTTTATAGGATTTGGAACTAAGTATGGGAAGTATTAGCTGTAGCCTGTTCTGTTCCCCTGCCTTCGGATGTAAACCAACAAATAAATCTCAAAAACAATACAAGCTTTTGTTGCCTCTGCTGCTGACAGTAACCACTTGTTTTACCACAAAAGCACTGGTGGTTGAGAGAAGGAATTGGTTTTGATGCCATGGATATAAGGGATTCATTACATAAAATCAAGTTTAAAACAGATCCCAATTTAATTTTTTGTGACTACCCATTATTTGATTCAAATTTTCACTCTTCTGATTCTAGGCCTTCCTAGACACATGGCTGTTCCATACCATTGGCTAATATGGAGGGCTACTTAGTAACATTGTGGATTGGATATTCCCATCTTATCTGATACTGTTTTAAAAGTCATGCCAAATTTAATCTTATCTATCTTTTGTTTTAACAGAGTTACAAGCTTGGTAGACCTAGAGAATGCTGTTAAGTTTGATTCCAGTAAAGAGGTCTTTCATGGTCTGGATGATCCAATTGGGGGAAGAGGTATTGTATTTACCCTGTGTATATATGCATAAATGATTTGCTCCTTGGCATCAAGTGATATTTGAAGACTACACAGTGTAACAGAAAACCCTTGCAATCCTCTGAGTTTTAAATCCTAGATTTGTGTAACTTTATCATGAAGTCCAACAAAAACTATTTGGAGTAAAGGAATTTTGGAAACAAAACCTAGAAGAGAGAGAGAGTGGACAAACAACATAGTCAGCAGTCATAAACATGTGTGTATTTGTGTATTAAAGAAGCTGTGTTTTAAAGGAAATTGGGCACTCCTTAAAAGTTTGTTCTGGATCCCAGTAGGATGCAATTAATCATTAAAATATACATATTTATTGGAGTGTTTGACAAACAGAATTAATAGCTCAATTAATAAGAAAAATGTTTTAACAAACAGAATTAGTCCTTAGAGATGGCTAGTAAAATGTGTCATTCCAAGCATTCAGCTATATGTACCTTAAGGAAATAATCATTCATTGGAGCACAGTGACTGGCAGGACCTAGTACAGGTTCAGTACCTCTTATCTGGAATCCCACATTCTGAAACACTCCAAAATCAATCGTTCAAATAGATGGCTGAAAGAGTGACACCTTTGCTTTCTAATGGCTCGGTGTACACAAAATTTACCTTCTGCACAAAATTGTTAAAAAAATTATATATAACATTATCTTCAGGCTGTGTGCATGAGGTATACACAAAACATAAATGAATTTAGACTTGGGTCCCATCTTCAAGATATTTCATTTGTTGTTGTTAACTGCCCTTGAGTCAACCTGGATCCATGGCGACCCTGTATATGAGGCATCTCCAAGCCCCGCTATCCTCCCCTGCTCTGCTGAGGTCTTCTAGGTTCAGGCCCATGGCCTCCTTGAGTTTATCCATATGGTCTTCCTCCTGTTCTGCTGCCTTCTACCTTTCATAGCACTATTGTCTTTTCTAATCTTTATAATGTGGCCAAAGTACATCTTTATAATGTAGCCAAAGTACAACAGCCTCATTTTGATTATCTTGGCTTCCAGGGAGTGTTCAGACTTAATCGGTTCAAGGATCCATTTGTTTGACTTGTCCATGGTATTCTCATTACTCTTCTTCAGCACCACATCTCAAATGAATTCATTTTCTTCTTATCCACTTTCTTTACTGCCCAGCTCTCCCATCTATACATGGTAATGGGGTATACAATGACTTGGACAATTCTAACTTTATGCTCAGATGTACAGTCCTTCCTTGCCATACACAGAGGATTCCCCTGTGTAAGGCAAATGTTGCATATGCTGGAGTCGCATGTGCTATTTTGTCCCTCACCTCTCACCCTCCGCGTAAGCTGGAATCCGCATATGGCAAGGGCGTATATGCTGAGGGTGGACTGTATATCTTTACTCTTTAGGATCTTGTCTAGTTTCTTCATCACTGCCCTTTCCTTCCTAGTTTTCTTCTGATTTCTTGACTGCAGTCTCCGTTCTGATCAATATTTGATCCAAGGTATGGGGAATCTTTAACTATTTCATTATCATTGTGTATGTGCAAATATTCCAAAATCCCAAAAGATCCAAAATCCAAAAGACTCCTAGTTTTAAGCATTTCGGATAATGGAGACTCAACCTGCAAATCAGACAAAACCTCACTTGTCGTTCTTTATGAGATTGAATGTGGATGTACAGGATGCCATCTGCAGTATGTGAGGAAAACAACCACAGACCTGTCTAACTATTTCAGCAACTACAAATCTGCAATCCTGGCCAGGAAACCTGAGCATCTAGTGGCCACACATTTTAACTCAGAACCATCACAGCTTCTCTGACTTGTTCCTGTTTGGAAATTAGGTGCCATCTCATTTTATTTATTTATTTATTATTATTATTATTACGTTTATTGATATCCCACCCTTTTCCCAGATTGGGACTCAAAGCGGCTTGCAACAATTTTAAAAAAATTGTTAAAATTCATAAATCACATTCAAGTGCTTTAATCAAAAAGGAAAATTTCTGGATCCATACAGTTAGGACTTGAACACCTCATGTTCTCAACACAGAGGAAAATGCACCATCGATTGGTGAAACTGCACCTGGGCTACAAGCTGACTTTTATTTTAAGCAACTGAGGAGAGTGGAAGCTCAACTTTTTGCTAATCCATCGAACTATTACATTTTTTAAAATCACTCCTCTGTGTGTGCATGAGTATTTATAGCATTACTGCCATGATTATAACATGGGCAACTTCAGTGAGTGAAGAAAGGGTATAGTTTCCATCATTCTTGGAAACATTAACATCAGTAGAGCAGGAGTATGGGTCTTTTGACCCTGTCTCCAGGTGTTTTGAACTACAGCTCTCATCATCCCTTATCATTGGCCATTGGGACTTTTGAGAGTCCAAAAATATCTGGAGCATCTAAGGTTCCCATTGATGTTGCACTGAGTAAAGGTGGAGTCTTAGGGAAATGTCTTTGACCAGGACTGGAGAAATGGCTGCACAGTATAGGGTCTTAGAATGGGAATGTCATGTTGTTGCACAGACATCTTTTGCATAAACCAGCTATTGAGGCTTATCACATTGGTTATTAAATCAATTTACCTCTATCTGGTTTTAAGTAGAATTCGGGCAGCACTGAAACTGCTATCTGAATACATCCCCACTTCCAGAGCTGCTCCTCACAACTCTTTTTGGATCCGGCTGTTTTCTGACTTCGAAAATGGCTGGTGGAAGTGTATTTGGGTGACAGATTCAGTGGCAAAAAAGTCTGATAAGATCAGGATGCCACTCGAATTCAGCTTTAAACCAGATATAGGTAAGTAAATTTAATAACCAATGTGATAAAGTTCTTAGTATTACTGGAAATCTGTATCGGTTATTCACACTCCCAATGATGCAGATCTTTAAAAAAAAACTTGATGGAAAAACTGGTTTTGCTTATCTCTGGTTAAATGGGTTTTTTGGCATTCTTAATTGTGTGCATTCAGAATGCATGCAAATAAGGTAGATTCAACCCAGATTCATCTGGATTATTTTCACCGTCTGGATAACTGTCCAAGTTTTCCGCAAAGATTTGCATTGTGGGATGTGTGAAGAACCAATGCCAATAGACGCAGGATAAATCGGGATAAAACTTTGCATGCCTTGAACGTGCTTCGAATACATTTGCATCATCAACTCCATCTTTGTTTGAGGGCAGATGCATGTGAGCATCAGAACTCGCAGAGATGCACTTCTGATTAAAAAGAAGTCGTGCGAACTGCAAAACCGGAATGAGTGAGTGAGACTAGTCAGGTGGTCGCACTAAAAAACACAATACCTGAATATTGTCTCAGATTATACTAACTTCAAATATAAGGAGCCTGGGGTCAGTGTTTGATGATCTACATGATGATGGATTTTTTGGGGGGGGGGGGGGGACAGCCACGTAAAGCCTTGTCCTTTATAATGGTGGCCAGTAGATGGTGCTGGTTGGAAAGTCATGCTGGCCTAGTGGTCCAGGCCACCCTGGCAGTTTCCTCCTTGCAAAGAAATCCCCCCTTTTCCTATCAATGGTGCTGTAAAAATAAACCCACATGGGTAAATTCATGATGTGGGGCAGGAGTTATTTATGACATCCAGAAGATTACCGAAAGAGCAAAGCCATGCAGCAGTTGGCAAACCACAAAGGGAGGAGAGGGGGATTCTCTGGGCGGCTAATGGAAGGGCAAAACCCAATTGATAACAGAGCTGGTGATTGATAAGGTTCATCTTCACACACACACATCCCAATGCTTCTTTCTTACAGCCTTTTTGACAGCAGCCAGGCATCCCTTGCTATGGGACTGGAGAAGGAGTGGGGCAGGACGGTTCCCTAGGAGCCTGGACAGGGAGAAGCGGAAGGAGGATGCCCTTGCCAGAGTTTGAAATATTCCTTTTTGGATCACAACTCCCCCAAACACACTCACAGGAGTGTATCAGACAAGGGAAATTGGAAGTATAATCCAATGGCAATCTGAACGCAATCATGGGGTTTAATGTTATTGCGTGATAGACTACCACACACAATTTCGGGCAATGGCAAGCTATTTTCGGGCAATGGGGAAGTCAGTCCGAACGCAATCATGGGGTTTAATGTTAGTGTGTGATAGACTACCACACGCAATTTCGGGCAATGGCAAGCTATTTTCGGGCAATGGGAAGTCAGTCCAAACACAATCATGGGGTTCCACATTATTGCGTGAGAGGTGATCACACACAATTTTGGGCAATGGCAAGCTATTTTGGGGCAATGGGAAGCCAGTTCGAATGCAATTCGAATTCAAGTAAATTTGCTGAACTAGCAAATTCATGTAAATGCCTTCTGCCCCCACTTTCTTTTCATTCGAAATTAAGAGAAATTCCTCCCGTGAGATAAACTCAACACACAACCCAGAGGCCACAGGAGGAGGATGTGCTACCCAGACCTTAGAAAACATTTTTGGATCACAGTTCCCCAAACACACAAGCACACACACACATAGCTGTGGACACTGGAGGAGAATGCCCAACTTGGAAAAGTTCCTTTTTGGATCACATGCAATCACACATACACACCTGAGGGCATTGCAGGATGCCCTACCCAGGCCTTGGAAAAGTTCCTTTTTGGATCACAACTACCCAAACACTCTCACACACACAACTCTGAGGTTTCTGGTAGAGGATGCCTTACCCAGGGCTTGGAAAAGTTCTTTTTTGGATCACAATTCGCCAAACACGCAGACACACACACACACACACACACACACGAGGGGACTGAAGGATATCCTACCCAGACCTTGGAAAAGTTCCTTTTTGGATCACAACTTTCCAAACACACACACACAACTCTGAGGGTTCTGGTGGAGGCTGCCTTATATAGAGCTCGGAAAAGTGCCTTTTTGGATCACAACTTCCCAAACACACATACACACACACCTCTGAGGGCACCAGAGGCCATTGAATTATTGTTAAATACGACATCTTGGAATACTTATTTTTTGGATACAGCAATGGTTTTCAATGGCGTCACTAGGGGAGCGTGGTGGCGTGGACCACAGTACACCCTGCCTTCTTGCACATGGAACCCGGAAGGCAGTGTCATGTCCCATAACTGTTACTGTCCATGCCACAGACCAGAGTTAGAGAACTCTGGGGATATAACTGGGAGTGCATAGGTTGTGTATATTGAAGAGGGTTGTTGTTGAGACAGGGGGATTATGTTACTGATTGATGTTCACATGTTAACAGCTGTCATACCTGTTATGTCTTACCAGTTACCATAATGGAGATCATTGCATGGAGAAAAAGACCCGAAATAGATTAGGGATAGCAAACTCAAAAGTTGATATTATCACATGTAAAATTGCTGCTGCTGCTGCTGTTGCTGCTAGGCAACTACAACTTGGGTCCCAGCTGTGCACAACTGGCCACTTTGCAAAAATGGAAATGTAAAGTGGCTGGCTGCAAGCCACTGGCACCTGGGTTGTTGTCGCCCAGTGACAGTAGCGGGAATTTTACGTGCAATAATACCCACTTTTGAGTTTGCAATCCTGAATCTATGTTGGGTCTTTTTCTCCATGCAACAGTCTCCAATATCTATCTGTTAGGATGCCCAGTATGCAAAAATATGCAAAAATGAAGGCAGCCTTGCTAAATGTTGGAGGAGGAATACCACATGGCCCAGGTGCTGGATTTCACTGGTGCCTTGGACTCTGGTGTGAGGATTGAGGATGGTGGAGTAGTACAGACCAACAACTGGAAACATTCAGATTAAAAAAAAACTTGTCCCCCCCCCCCACCCTTGTCAGATTTCTATGGGCCAGAGCATATTATTATTGGCTGCTGGTGAGTTGAAAAAAGAAGGGCTTCCCATGACAAATGGTTTCACATGCCACTGTCTTTCTCTGTCATAGGGTATATCCACACTGCAAAAACGTAGCAGTTTGACACTGCCATGGCTCTATCCTGTGGAATCTTGGGGTTCGTAGTTTGGTGAGGCAGCAGAGCTCTCTGACAGACCAGGCTGAGTACCTCCCCAAACTATAAATCCCAGGATTTTACAGGATGGAGACATGACAGCTAAAGTGGTTTAATCTGCTTTATTTCTGCAGTGTGGAAGAGCTGACAATCTTTGGAAGTATTTGCCCTATGGATCTGTCCCATCACAATGCGAATTCCTCTCCACCACCTTCTATATATTGATGGAAAGCATGAAGCAGAGCTGGAAATATCATCAATGTGATCATCCCAGGCTAGTACTGTACACACTGCAGAAATAATCCAGGTTAACACCACTTTAACTGCCATGGCTCAATGCTATGGAATTCTGGGAATTGTAGTTTGGTGGGGCACCAGAGCTCTCTGACAGAGAAGGCTAAATGTCTTGCAAAACTAGTTCCCAGAATTCCATAGCATTGAGCCATGGCAATTAAAATGGTACCAACCTGGAATATTTCTGCAGTGTGCATGTGCAGCCTTGGTTGTAAGTACTTCCAAATACTATCAGAGGAGACCGTCAGTTTCTACACGAAAGCCTGTCTTCACACTATGCAGAAATTCCTTCTGGAATTTAAGGCATAAATAATAATTCATCTTTCTCAAGATGTGATTAGATTTTTTTTTAAGGACTGTAGAAATATATAAATACAGAGGTAAAGAATCCATCGGTCTCCAGAAGTAATTGGACTACATACAATTCCTACAGTCCCTGTGCATTAGGCTGATAGGATTTGGAGTCCAACAACATATGGAGGGCACCAGATTCCCACACTTGATTTAGGAAACTCAAAACATTGGAGAAAAATAAAAGGCGAGAAAGCTGTATCCTTCCTCCTTGACATGCTCAAACAAGGCTATTTTCTGTGTTGCAGGAGACTTTGGCAGAGCTGAGCTGCTGCAGGAAGCTGATGACTTTTTCCAGGAAACAAGAGAGACATTGTCACAATCCCAAAAGCTTTCCACATCTCAGACGGCTGAGTGCATAGCTTATTGATAAGCCAGATCCTACAAATGCAGCACCTACTCCACCATATCTGGCAGGACAAACTCACTCCAACAGGCTGCATAGTAAAAGGAGAGAAAAAGAACAAGGGGTATTCCATCACCCTTTCCTCCAGAAGACCCAGCCGCTAGGTTAGGTGCCACCCCATGCGGTAACTCATGGTGTCACCCCCAACCCATTGACCTCCTCCTATCCCACACCCATACAGACTCTTTTGGTACTAATATTACTCATAAATAGTAATTCCCATATATCACTGAATGTAACGGTAATAGTTGTGACATAGGACCCTATCGCATGGATTAAAACCCCGGCTTCATCCTGAACTAGGACTGAATTTGGGAAAGGTAAGCCAGGGTTTTAACCCCATGCAATAGGGTCCATAAACAACTAGCAAAATACCATTAAATTACAATATCATGCACACAAAATAAATGTGTTTATGGGGATTTCAGGCAAACTCAGAGGGAAACCTGAGTAGGGAGGTAGCAGATAATGTCAGTGTCCTCTCTGATCAGAAGATCATGTGACTTGACCTTGTAGCTCTGGATTCCTTACACCACTGTCTCCATCTATTAGTAGGGAGCCTACTACCCTTCAATTTGTTGCTATGTGCTCTGGAATAGTGAGATGTCTCCCCTGTTTGAATGGTGCATGCTAATTCAGCACTATGTTGTTATATGCCTTCAAGCTGGCTTCAATTTATAGTGGCCCTGTCAGAGGGTTTTCTTGGCCAGATTGGTTCAGAGTGGGTTTGCCGTAGCCTTTGAGGCTCAGTGGGACCTGACCAAATTAATTCAGCAGGTTTCCATGGCTGAGTAAGGATCTGACCCCTGGTCTCCCAGAGACGTAGCCCAACACTCAAACCACACTGTCTCAACCCTGGACTGAGAGTTTCAAAATGTATTTCTTAATTTAAACCTTTGTTGTTGCGTGCCTTCAAGTCATTTCTTATGGTGACCCTAACGGGGACCTATCACAGGCTTTTCTGGGGCTGAGAGTGTGCAACTTGCCTAAGGTCACCCAATGGGTTTCCATGGCTGAATCCAATTCTCCAGAGCCATAGTCTAATGCTCAAATCTCTACATCACACTGGCTCTCCAGATTTGGACCTGCCCAGATCTTCAGCAGTTGGTCTTGCTGCCACCTTCAAATTAAGAATGTGTACCATGGCAAAGGGTTGTTGCTGCTGCTGCTATTTTCACAGCCTGGGTATGAGAGGTGGAAAGGTACTTGGGACTGCAAAAGCGCAACTTTTGTTGGGGACATTTGGCCAAGAAGGTGGAGGGTACCAGCTCTGAATGGCCTTCCGGCTGAATGGTGCCTCCAGTGGGGATTCCAGTGGGGATTCCAGTGGGGATTCCAGTGGGGATTCCAGTGCCGATTAGAACACGATTAAATATTAAAACAATTCATTTTGTATTTAAACTGTTTCGATGGCTCCTGCTGACAGCAGTTTTGAAAGCAGCAGTGAGAGATGGGCACGCTTTTGTTTTTCATGTCAGTTTTGTGTGTGGGTGAGAGAAAGAGAAAGAGAGAAAATATTTTCACAGTAAATTCGAGAGTTTTCACTATCAGTGCTCAGTTGAGAAAAAGTGTCTACAGTTGTCCGACAGGAACCCACACTCTTCAGATATAAAGGAAAGGGCCACCACTTAGTGGGTCTCATGTGGAAAGAGTTCTAGACTTTGCATACAGCAAGCTTTGTGTACCTAGTAGCCTCCAGATGTGATGGACTACAACTTTAATCATCCATGCCAGCACAGGAATCTCATGCATCTGAAAGACTGAGACAGAGCGGGGATGCATAAACCACTGGATTTGTTTGGGTTACAACTTCCAGAAGTCTCAGCAGAGCAAGGATCAATGCTTCTCAGACCTCAGGAGCGAGCAAGCATAAGTTTGCTGTGCTCAGGGAGGCTCTGGGATGTTGTGGGGAAAAACATTTTTCTAGTAAAGCAATCAGTTCCCAAAAACACTACTGGAATAAAAAGGTCTTTACTTCCTCATTAAAAGATAGCAAAGAGGAAACCAACCTAGACTCCCTAGGAAAAGGGTTCCAGATTCTGGCAGCAGCCATGGAGAAGACTTTGTCCTATATTTATACCAAACATGCTTGGAAAGGTGGTGGAATTGAGGAAAGTGCCTCTGTCAAAGCTCTTTGAGCTTTAGGGTTTTTTGTGGGTTTTGGTGGGGCTATGTTCCTGTGTTCTGGAAGAATTTATTCCTGACGTTTCACCTGCAGGTATAAAGTCTTCCAAAATACAGCCACATAGCCCAAAAAACCAACAAAAATATGAATGCCAGCCATGAAAGCCTTTGACTTCACTCTTTGAGTTTTGGCTGGCCCATATGGGAAGATGTAGTCCTTTAGACACCTTTGGAAACCAAGTTACTATAAGAGCTGTTCAATGTTGGAATAGATTGCCTTGGAGGTGGACTCTCCATCTTCTAAGGTTTTTAAGAACAGCTTGGATGGACAACTTTTTAAGTGTGCTGTAATTGTGCATTCCTATATGGCAGGAGGTTGGACTAGATGGCCTTTGTTGTCCCTTCCAGTTGTGTGATTCTATGATTCTACAAGATGGACATTTGGTTTCATCCAGCAGAGTTTTTCTTATGTAAAAAGGTAAAGGTAGTCCCTTGACATGAATGTCTAGTTGCAACCAACTGTAGTGGGCAATGCTCATCTCCATTACTAAGCTGAAGAGCCAGTGTTGTCTGAAGACGACTCTGGTGGTCATGTGGCCAGCATGACTGAACCAAATGCTGTTACCTTCCTACCAAAATGGTACCTATGTATCTATTTGCATTTGCATGCTTTCAAACTACTAGGTTGGCAGAAGCTGGGACTAGTGATAGGAGTTCATCCCATCATGCAGCACTTGGGCATCGAACTGCCAACCTTCCTATATTCTGATCATCAAAACTGGCATCTTAACTCCTAAGCCACAAGGCTATACAGTGCCCCAAATCAGAAGACAGTCCTCCAAATGTCACAGTTTTAGACTTACTTGTCTCTTTGAGGAAGCAGGCCACTGTTCACTCATATCCTTAAGTATTGCACAAATGAAAACTGGGACATCTGTACCTAAGCAACATTACAATGTGATCAAGATGGCAAAAGTTATTAATGTGGACGAACACAAGCCATGTGAGGCTGGTGGAATTTGCTTTTGCCTGAGCCTACTGGGAAGGGCAAGATTACTGCCTCTCTTCTTTTCCTCTCTTCCTTGCTGAGTTAATTTAGAGCAAACTACTTTCATCTCATTTTATAGGAACCGACGTAAACTGAGGGCAAAGGAGGAAAGTGTGAAGAAGAGAAAACTGGGAAACTGGGACATTTTAGAAGCAACCAGAAAAGAGAGGATTAATCGGGATTATCCCTGCCAAACTGGTACAGGTGAAGGGTATGTTCACTTCAGACAGACATATTCTGATGTCTTGTTAGAGACATACACAACTGTAAGTTGAGCTATCCATGTGGTGTGACCTTTTCTTTGGATAATACATGACAGCCATACCCAGCTGATGGAGCATGATCAGAGTTGCTCATGTGGGACTGTTGCACACATGGTAATGTATTGAAAATGCACAGAATCGCATGTAAATGCACATTCCCTCATTGCATTTGCATACTTCAATTGCACAGTGGGTTGCCAGTCATGGGCACTGACCACTGATCCACATCGGTTGCCCTCAGAGTGACGAGACGTTCTCCTTTTCCATGACATATCCTACATTTCTACCTTCTGTCCAGGAGGAATTCAAAAATGTCCTCCATTTTGAGCATGATTAAGAAGCCCATTGGGTAACACCATGTTGGCTGTTCACCTTTAAGAAATGTGTTTACTTGGTAGCTGCAAACAGGGGGATAGGATGAATCCCTCTCAAGTTCTTTTTCCTCGGAGGAGCAACAGACAAGGCTTGCCCCCGGAGCTCAGGGTGCATTTGTTTCTTACAGGGAAAATGGACAGCAAAGTGTTAGGGGACACAATGCAAATGTTGAACGGGTTTTTCCATTTAATTTCAGCTCAATGAACAAATGAAAGAAAAACATGAAGTGTAGAGTCATTCAAGGATTTCTTGCTAGTAAAGTACAATTTTAAGTGTTTGGCTTCTGTAAGTATATTGCAAATGCAAGCCAGCCAGGCATTTTAACTAAGATAAGTGCGTCAGAAAAATACAGGCGAGTACATAATAAAACCAGTATATGTAATATAGCAGTAAATAAAGCCTATGAAATGAATTTATTATTTAGATCAGTGTTTGAAACTTTTATTTGAGAATGCCCTCCATTTTTCGTGAATGTTCCACATTTTGCGGTGCCTTGTCCTCCTTTGCGGTTAGGATATCTGGTCACCCTTGTTGCCCTGGACTGGTCTTCAGTCGGAGCCTTCAGTAATGGTAGGTACTGAAACTATGCTAGCTCTTGGCCAACATATCTCCTTGCCCTGGTCAGATAGCTGGAAAAGGGGGAAAGAAAACATGGGGGGGGGGGAGATAAGGAAGAAAGGATGGAAAGGGTCCCCCCCTATTTTTCATAATCAAAAAGAGAGAAAACTCCCTTTTCTTCCCTCTGTTCTTTGCTCCCTCTCCGCTTCTATGCCCCCCTACCAGGGGTATGTGAGATTGGAGCGAACTCTCTGCAGAGCTCATTATCCCGCAGCCCTGGCGCTCTTGTGAGGGCGGCAAGGTCCTGCGCGGAATGATTTGGAGAATGATTTGTATTTAAGACATTCGGCTTTCCAGGCCTGGAAGAAGCATGTGAACACACACACAAAAATTAAATAATTGAAATAGCAAGGTGGAGGCTGCAAGGGGGGCGGCAGCAGAATAAGAACCAAAGGAAAAAGAGAGGAAGGAGGAAGAAGATGAAGGGGAGTGTTGCCACAGTGAGCAATAACTGCATCTTGAACTGACTGCAGATGAGAAAGGCCTAGGTGCCTTAAAAAATAGAGAGAGAAAACATTTTGAGAATCTGAAGTTTGCTTTGTTATTGGTTTTCTCAATAGTTTTTTTGTGGGTTTTTTGGGCTATGTGGCCATGTTCTAGAAGAGTTTACTCCTGACGTTTTGCTGGCATCTGTGCCTGGCATGCCAGCCACAGATGCCGGCAAAACATCAGGAATAAACTCTTCTAGAACATGGCCACATAGCCCCCAAAAAACAAAAAAAGCTATGGAACCTGGTCATGAAAGCCTTTGGTTTTCTCAGTGTTTTTCTTACCTATGTTGGTGATGGATTTCAAGAAGAACCTGATCTAGAGGTACAGGAAAGGTGCTGCACCTGAAATTCTCCAACCCATTGACGTGCGGCAAAACTAGGGAAGCCATTTTGTGGAGTGTTGAGGAGAGGCTGAAAAAGGAATTCCTTACAAAGAACATTCTCAGAAAAATGACCAGAAAAGTCTTCTCTAAGAAATTTCAGTCCAGCTCACAATTATACACAGAACATAAACTTTCTAGCGGATGAGTGTTGTCAGGGATGAATTTGACACAATGAGTTCAATGACAACCTCCCCCCCCCTTCTGAAGAAATTTGCCAAGAAGACCCCAGGATAGGGCCTTAGGGTTGTCATAAGTTGGAAACAACTTCAAGGTACACAACTTGAAGGATCCTTTGGAGTGTGGCCAACACGCTCAGCACCAAATGACCTTTATCTTTGTGAAGTCAAAAGCTTTCACAGCCAGCATCCATAGTTTTTTGTGGGTTTTTCAGGCTATGTGACTGTGTTCTGGAAAAGTTTATTGCCGACATTCAGAGAACGTTAGCTCACTTCCATGCCAGCATTCTCTGAAGATGCCAGCCACAGCTGCTGTCGAAATATCAGGAATAAACTCTTCCAGAACACGGCCACATAGCCCCCAAAACCCACACAAAAAACTATAGCCTTTATATTTGTTTGATGGTATAACTCCATAGGAGTGCACTAGTAAAAATTCATTTACATAGAGTCTGACTAAACTATTGATTTTATGTGTTTATGATAATAATCTAGATGGAGAGATGTTGCTGCATGAGAGGAAAGAGAAGCATTCTGTTAAGTAAATTCTAAGACTAAATGATCAGCCCTGTCATCATTATAGTTGCTGTTGTTGCTGCTATTACTACTGTTACTACTACTATGGCTACTATTACTACTGTTTTGTCTGGGCTGCTTTACTTACAGAGCAGCGTATAAATAGTGCCCTTCCACCAACTGGCCAGTAAAAAGATAACCAACTCCCCAATTTGAACATTTTAGCCAATCAACGCAAAACTACTAGGATGACAGATAAACAATTGGACATCTTTCCTTTTAAATAATGCAGTTTAATTTAATGTAATGTGATCTATTCAATAAAATTAATAATAGCCTTTGAAACAGATTGCCAAACTTTCATGTGATATTTTGCATTAACTTAAGATGGTGTTATGTACTCCAGGCCACCCTTTCCCATTGTAATTTTCCCTACAGGCTATGGATGGCAGTGCCTTGAAATATTCAAATAATAGGAAGGGAAAACACGTTTGAGCAACAGAACTTTGCAGAAATGCGGTTCCATAGTGTGCATAACAAACCCGGAATCCGTGGGTTTGTTATTCACATCATTCTGCTAAAACAAGATGTCTGAATGATTCCTCAGACTTATGGTGGCCCTAAGGCAACCCTAACATGAGATTTTCTCTGCAAGATTTGTGCAGAAAATGATTCTCCATTGCCTCTTCTGAGTTTCTATGGTTGAGTGAGGATTCAAACCCTGGTCCAATACTCAAACCACTACCCCATGCTGTTCCCATCTAAAGCGAGGGCCTAGGATCGTAAGTCCAGATACTGATAAATCCAGAGAGTCTAAAATTATAACGTCCCTAGGAACAGATTATGAAGATGTTGAAGGACAACTGTGTTCATGCATAAATGAATATCTTGTTTCAATACAATCTGGGTAAAACGTCAGCCTTTCCTAGTCTTTCCCAGCCATATCCTCTTTAACATAAAATGAAAGAAAAGAAAATTACCACCAGCACCACGATACAGAAATTTCAGCGGTTCCTGCTAATATAGTTCGCTTCTCCCTCCTCCTCAGTCCTGGAATTCCCTGGAGCCATGCAGATGACCCATTAAGCAGTGCATTAAGACTGGAGAGAGCAGAGGCTTTATTCAAATGTGTCCATCTCTGATCTAAAATCGAGTCAGATTAGCTTGTACTTTAGCCTTTATCCAAAGCTAACGAGTCAGAGGAGGCAGGGAAGCTAAAGCCTAAAATCGATAGCTTGGGATCATAATCAGTCTTGTATTCATTGCCTCCCTTCAAAAGCTCAGGAAGGCTTCCAGACACTCTGGCCCAGACTGGCCTGAGACACTTTGCAATTGGCTCAGAGAAGCTTTGCACAACATCGCCTTGATGCGAGTCTCATTTCTTTAGACTGAAACAGCAAGAGCAGAAATCTGGGAAGCTACTGTATAAAGAATCGGGTTATTTGTCCATCTCTCCTGAGGTTGTTGGCTAAAAGGGATGGGTGGGTGGACCTCTCATCCATGGGTCATCCTCAAGTCTGTTTGGTCCTCCAGATACTGCCCAGACCTCTCTCCAAGATACTCCCCTTCATCAGCCTGGCTCTGTGTCAATTTTTAAATTTTGATTTTATTATATATCGAATATAACAACAATAACATATAATTTCAGAGGTTCAGAAAAGTTCCTTGTTTGGGGGACTACAGAATCCCCAGCCAGCAAGGAATTCTGACAGTCAGCTTTAAAAAGTAACTTTTCAAGCTCTGCATCATTTATTCTATTGTGCTGTGTCCTCCAGCTACAATGTAGATAGAGGGGACTTTGTGCCAGAACTCTAGTTACTGGGCCATTTCAAAGTGCAATAAGCAAATAAAATAAGTTTACATGGGTGACTCTGACTCTGGTTGTCCCTTTTAGCTCTGCTCCATAACTGCTAGAATGTAGAAACCTACAGGTTTTGACCAAGGTGGTCAACTGTGGAGGAAAGAACCCAAAACTCTACATTGTTTTGCAATGTCTCATCGGGGTCTGGTATGAAGATCTCCCCTATTACCCATTCCGTAGATTTTTTACCTGAAGATGCTAGGGCTTGAAACTTGGATCTTCCATAGGCAAATCTGTAGCTCTGTTACTCAGACCTTTCACCCCTCTTGCCCAGTTGTGTTCCCTCTGGTCATTATAGGCTTTTCAGGGCCTCAGGCAGTAGTCTTTTGCATCACTTGCTACCTGATCCTTGTACCTGAAGATATTGGGGATTGAAAATGTGACTTTGTGTGTGAAAAGCAAGTTCTCTGCCACTGAGCTGAAAAAACAACATAGGCAGGTAAATGAGGTATCAGAATCAGTGTGGTCAGTAGGAAAGCACAAATGCAGCTGGAATGAAATGGTCACAATCCAGTCAAAGAAGTCCCATTGGGCTCCACTGGTTTCACTCAGAGAGTGAGAGAGAAAGGCTGGATTTTCTCATTCAGATCACTGAAGCTTAAAGTACAGTCATGTGTGAAAGTACAGTGGACCTTTTCTAGTAGTAGGCTGGTAATCGAAGGCTTTGACTTCCTGTGGATGGCCACATCCCATATTATTCACTGGCGGCACATACACAGAGATGTGCTATGTCTGCATATATGCCACCACCATTGAATAATAATGCTTTTTGTCATCTATGGGGCCCCCAGAACTGAGCCCCTGCAGATGAGAAGGCTCCACTGTAAATCCCCTCTGTGTACATGGACCTTGGAGAAAACTCTGAGTGGGTCATACCCAAGGCTTCAGTCCTTAATACCCTAAATAGGAGATTCCGAATAAAAGCATGTAGAATTGTGCTGTCAATCCCATAGATCAAGATAAGAAAACATGGCAGTCCTATGATTGCCAGGGCAAATGATCTAGGCTAGATTCCAATTGTATACATCCACTGGACCTGGTGCTTCTGTCAGAATTCATGATCTTCTCTTTCCTGATACTGACCATGCAAACCTGCTCTTGGAGACTAGGAAACCCTCTGGAACAGATTTCTGGTATCATACAGGGCTGCAGCAAAAAGAAGAGTGGAAGAAAGTCCCAGTTCCGTTGGAGTTAAATACAGATGTACACTGTTGGATTCTGTGTGCATAGAATTAAAGGACAAGATGTTTCTGAACAACCACTGACTTATGTGGAGGATCAAAACTACATGGAATTTGCAGTCCTTCTGCTCCAAAATCCAGCCTTAACTTCCTGAAAGTTTATTTCATAAGTACCATTTAGTGTAGAAGGGGAGTCATTTTGCTGGTACTATTATTAAATAATTTCTTACAAAAATGCTTAAAATCACCCAAGTTCTTCCGGTAGATCCTGAATGACTTTCTCCATTCTCAAAACAGTAACTAGTTGGGTTATCCGCATAAAAATGTATTTCACGCATAGGATGTGAAAGGGAGATATCGTTGTGATTTGTACTGTTCTGGAAGGTAAATGGAGAAATGGCTTTCTTCCCAAGAGTCAGTATGGCCTGGGTCTTGGTGGCAGACTATGGGGAACTAATGAGCCATTTGGCTGTTCTTGCTGAAAGACATTTTGGAATGCAGATTCACCTGCCTGCCAGGATGCAATATGAAATGAATTTTGCTTAAGTGACTATCTAAGAGATTTATGGGAAGAAGGATATATATTTCTGTTTACAGTTATTGCAAATCTGGGTAGGGTGAAGGGATGGATGGAGCTCCATGGCTGAGCTGAGTAGAACTAGCGCCACACCTTCGTAGGTTCCAAGACTGGAAAAAGGGTTTTCCATCCATCAGCAGATATAGGTGCAGATCCTAATGATGATCTTCATCCTGAAGCAAGTATAGCAGAAACTAGATCTGGATCCTCTGGCTGGTTTCTCAATGATTTTTCAGTGTTGCAGATCATGGGCCTCCATTATAATCATAAAGTTGGAAGACACCACAAGGACCATCCAAACCAACACCCTGCCATGCAGGAAATTAAACCCTTGTGATCCCCTTCATAGACAATGTCTTTATTGGCTGGCAATTCTGAAAGCTCTATTCCCCAAACTAATAAATCAATAAAACATTTACAACCAGAATTCTGTGACAGAGTAGCATCTCCGTAAGTAGACTTGTATATGTAGGATCTAGATCTGGGCTGTTTCATAACATTTGTTTCCAGGAGAACACTGCTGTAACATTACTACGTAGTATAGCCAGTAAAGCAGCCAACACGGGCTGAGCACTGATGTGCATAGTGTACCAATGTGCATCACACACCAATGTTCACTGTGCACGAGTGTGAATCACACACCAATGAGCACCATGCATGATATGCATCATGAACTGATGTACATCAGGACTGATGCACATTGGTTACTCTTGTTGGTGTACCAATATGCAATTCCCTAATGGAGTTTCTTAGCAACACTGCTACTTAGTTCCATTAAATAACAGGAAATATAAGGTTATGGTGAATGTTTCTAAATGTCTCTGCCCATCAATGTCTTTTTTGCTTCTGTACCATGATCCGTCATTAAATATCTAAGTCAGGATCATCCATGCCATAGTATTTCCAATTTCTATGTATGGTTGTGAAAACTGGGCAGTGAAGAAAGCTGAGAAGAAGAGAATCAACTCACTTGAAATGTGGTACTGGAGGAGAGTTCTGCAGATGCCAAGGACTACCACAAATAAATGGACCTGAGAATCAAGCCTGAACTCTGCTTAGAAGTCAAAGTATGAGGCTATCATACTTCAGACATATCATAAGATGATGTGACTCACTAGAGAAGGCAATAAGGATTGGTAAAGTTGAAGGCAGTTAGTAAGAAAAGAGGAAGACCACATTAGAGCTGGATAGACCTAGGCTACTGCCACACTGTAGAATTAATGCATTTTGACACTACTTTAACTGTCATGGCTCCATCCTATGGAATCCTGGGATTTGTAGCCTTTTGTGGCACCAAAGTTCTCTGAGAGAGAAGGCTAAATATCTCACAAAATTACAAATCCCAGAACTCCATAGCATTGGGCCATGGCAGTTAAAGCAGTGTCAAACTGTGTTATTTCTGCAGTGCAGATGCAGCCTTAATCAAGAAAGTCACAGCTCTGACTTTGGATAACCTTAGGCCTCATTCCCACTACCTTTTAAACTGGATCACAAATCGATTTGAACCGGTTTAAATTACCATGGTTCACACTTGAACCAAATTGCTGAAGCGATTCGGAAAGGGGAGCTAAGTGCTAGACCCATTTAACCCATGTCTTTTTGACACTGATTCTTTCCACGTCTTTTTTGATAAATCAATTCCACACAAGTGTGAACCAGATGCAGATCGGAATCGATTTAAATTTGCACTTTGGCCGGCTTGAGTGAGTCCGTCTTGAATAGATTCATTCATCAATGTGAACCACAAGTGAGTTATTTTATTTTATGTTGCAGCAAGAAAATGCGACCGGGGCAAATGTAGTGTGAACCACGCTCCACTGCCGAACCAATCCATCGATTCGGATCGCAAAGCAATTTATTTGTAAGTGGGAATGTGGTCCTAGATTGTTGTTATTGTTGTGTGCCTTCAAGTTGTTTCTGACGTATGGAGACCCTAAGGCAAACCTATCATGGGGTTTTCTTGGCAGGTTTCTTCAGAGAGGGGTTGCCATTGCCATCGTCTGAGGCTGAGAGAGTGTGACTTGCAGGGCTGTTAATAACAGTTTGTATGGGAGGTCTCTCATCCAGAGGATCAACATAAGCGAAAGGTGAATTGAAAGCAAATTACAACAAAACTTGCATGCATTCGGGAACCCATTCCCTAATAGGGGTCTTTTCAGCTCCTGTAAGTTTGTGGACCAGAAATCTTGTCTGTATGTATGCTCTCTGTTGGAGTCCCTGCCCTGCCTTTGCAGTCTGTTGAATAGCATGCCAAACCCAAAGAACAAGCATAATGTTGCTGTGTAAATCTGCTGCTCCTTGGGCAAATACATCTTTTCCCTGGAATATCAGCCCGTACATTTGTAAACAAATAGTGACCAACATAGAGAAGGTATGTTTCCACTGTTTCCCCCTCTAAGGATGTTAGAAGAATTTTAAAAAGTGAACTGACCTGATTTGACCTACCCAGAGAAATACAGCAATAACATAGCCAGCCCTTCTTCTGTTTTGCACTTTCCTGACCTTGCAATACTATTCATGGCTCAAAAAATTAGGCAAAGAAAAAATAGATACGTTTGGGTGAAAGATGTAAAAATGCATGTGGGTGTTGAAACCGCTTACAAAAATCTGCACTCTACTAACATAAGGTTTTTTTAAAAACATAAAATTTTGCACTTTTAAAAATGCCTCATTCATTAGTGCAGAAATTAGTGCAAAAACATGTGAAACTGGCATAGACTTGAAACAGACTACTGTATTCTGTTGCCGACTATTTATCTCAGCTTTCTCCTCTGAAAGAAGCTTGCCCTAAAAAAGCTAGGATGGCATTCTACTCTGAATCTAGACCCTTTCAGTTTTAAGTCTTGGGTATTCTTTGTGCCAAACATTTCTCTTCAGAGACTATAACTGGGAGGAAAGGAGAAAGGAATAAAGGACTCTTCCCACTCAAATGCATCATGAGTCGAAGCAGGGGTTTGGGGCACAGCATCAATGGTAAACATCTTGCAACTTAGCCACCCAAGAGCATCCAAACTCTAGTCCTAAATATGTATAATTAATGGAGAATGATTTATTTTTAACATATTATATAGGTCAGAGAGACTTCCGAAGGCTGCCCATACTTGATTCTCTTGCAGGCTTCTGGTTGTAGACACTGTGCTATGGATGTTTCAGAGAGAAGGGACAGCTGAGAAGGAGGACTATGCATGTGGTTTGGCTGAAACCCGAGTTCTGCAGTGGCTTGGCCTGATTTGGTCCAATGGGGATTGGGCCTGGGGCAGATTGTGCCAGGTCAAATGGGTTCGAGAGTGGTTCACTGTTCACAACATCCTGAAGGTCTCTGGGATCTAACCTGCACTGCAGAAATAATGCAGTTAGAGAAGGCAATAATGATCAGTAAAGTTGAAGGCTGTAGGAATAGAGGAGATAGACCTACTGTCATGCTGTAGAATTAATGCAGGTTGACTTTAATTGCCATAGTTCCATCTTATGGAATACAGGGATTTCTAGTTTGTTGTGGTCCCAGGGCCCTCTGGCAGAGATGGCTCGATATCTCACAAAACTACAAATCCCATAATTACATAGCCTTGAGCCATGGCAGTTCAAGCTGTGGCAAACTGCATTATTTCTGCAGTGTGGATTAGGCCTGGGTCATTCCAAAGTAATCAATGTTCCAATATTGGGAGGAAGCAGGAAAGTGCTTCTCACCACCTCCAGCATATTGCCCCATCTTTGATCTATAGACAATTAAAGGTTCCTAATCTTTAATAAAACTAGTTGTTGTTCATATCTTAGATATGTCAATTTGTTTATCTCAATAGTTTAAGAAGTCAGTCATCTATAGAACATTATCTTGTACAGAATGGACATACCCCCTTTTTTTAGTCCATGCCAGTTTCATATGTATCAAAAGAGAAGTATTTTTAGTCTAATTTCTACATCAACATTTGTAAAGGAATAAATGTATATTATGTATATTATATTATAAATGTATAAAGTATATTATTCTGAAATATTTTTAAAACAAAAATATGCATTTTATATGCAAAAACAGGCACCTCTGTAACCATTTTAACTTATTATATGCACTTTTGTTCATATTTTGGTGGTGATGGTTCAGCCAAAGACTCTATCACCAAATTCATAGAAGTGCAAAAACTGTAGGGTAACTGCATTATCATTTCTGTTATTTGTCCAGAAAGTGCAAATTGGGACAATTTGTTTTAAAATGCAAACCAAGCAAATTTCCTGTGTAGCCCTAATATCAAAAAGAGAATACAGCTTTCATGATATTCGAGGGCAAAAAAGAGGCTATAAAGCTATAACATTTACTCATCATGTTCTCAAGGAGCAGCTACCCAGCGACATGCTTTTCTTCTTCAGTTGTCACTCCTTGCTCTCTAGATCATCTCTCCTTTCAGTTCAGTTCAAACCTGTAATTTTACTCAAAATGTATAATTCAAGAACCTTAAGCTAGTTGGCATTGTCTGGTTGTTTTATGTTTGACTGACATCAAATAGAAACTCTTATCAGCTGTCAACTGTCAGATATTAAATACGCTCGCTTGCTGTCTTCGAGTAAACACAGAATGACATTGTGTTTTAGCAAGCAAAATACTGTCAAGCGATAAAAACCATTACAGGTATACTTCAGTTAAAGAAATAGATGTGCTCCAGGGCATTACTTCTTTAACAGAAAATTTAGTACCAGAAGCAGAGGAAATAAAGACAGAATAGGGATAGGTTCCTACATCACACACACACACACACACACACACACACACACACAAAAGGAGTGCAATTCAACATGTTTCAGGAAACTTTTTATTCACATCAAGCAATGTCCACATGTGAAATGAAACAACCAGGTCAGGTAAGCCTTGTGTAAGTAAACAAGAATAAAATAAAGTATGTCTGGAGTAGTTGGTGAGGAAAGCTTATCTGTTCTCCTTTCGCTCTCTGTTTTGCTATTCACCTACGCTCAATAAAAGATTTTGGAGGCAGATGCTATTTACCTTGCCATCCTCATTGACATTGCCATGGACTGTTCCTAGGTTTCACGTTTTGACCTTGAGATCTCAGGGCCTGGGATGCTCCTGGCCTGGCAACCCTATCTTGCACACTGGGCTTTAACTGTGCTAATTTTCTCCTTGAAACTTGGGCATCTTGTGCCCTGACTAGGATAGTACAGTGGGCCCTTGGTATCCACTGTGGTTTTGTTCCAGGACCCCCCCCCCCCCCCCGTGGAAACCAAAATCTATGGATGTTCAAGTCCCATTAAATACATTGGCATTGTAAAATGGTATCTTTTATATAAAATTGCAAAATCAAGGTTTAAGATACACACACACACACACACACAAGCTGTAGATGCTTGAATCTGTGGATAAAGAATCCATGGATATGGAGGGTCAACCGTACTCTTGAAGAACCTTCATACCTGTACTTGGATATGCAAACTTGGTGATTGCAACCAAGAATACCTCTGCCCAGCTTATGCTGGTATGTAAACTGTAGCCATCCTGACAAGGTCAAACCTGACCAAAATGACAAATGACTTAGTCACATATAGACTGGATTAATATCATTGAGTGTACATGTGGCTGCCTTTGGAGAGCCTTTGGAAACTGCAGTTGGTCCAGAATCCATCAGAGGGAAGGGGAGTGGGCATTCACTTGCAGGATCTCATTGCCCTGTCTTGCATGGTCTGGGCAGAGTCTTTTCACTATTGTCCTTCTAGGCAAAATCCAGGCTGTTGATAATGAACTATAAAGCCCTACATGGATAAGGTCCAGGATACCCTTAGGGCCATACTAGTCTGTGAGCTTCTTAAGATCTGATGGAGAGGCACTTTTTTGACTCCTAAGTCTGGTGGAAGTGTGATTGATGGGGAGAATGAAAAGAGACTTCTCAGTATGTATACTCTTCCTCAGTAATTTCTGGATAGCAAGTGTGGTGTAGTGGTTTGAGTGTTGGACAACAACTCTGGAGACCAGGGTTCAAATCCCTGTTCAGCCATGGAAACCCACTGGATTACCTTGGGCATGCCACACTCTTGTAATCTCAGAAGGAGGCAAAGGCAAACCCATCTGAAGAAATCTTGCTGTGAAAACCCCATGATGGAGCCTTAGGGTCACCATAAGTCAGAAATGTCTTGAAGCCATACAGCTACAGCAGCAACAGCAGCAACAACAACACCTTTCACCTGAGCTGACCATCTCACTCTGCCCCATGGTAGGGCTGGCCTGGGATTCTTCCATGTCCCCCGTCACCGTGGCATGGATGGTTGGTTTGGTGTTTCCTCTTTGGCGCATCAGGCAACGTAATATTCACCAAGTCTGTTAACATGCTGTCCTGACTGAGCATTTGCATTGAAAATGAAATGCTTTGCCCCACCAAGAGCTCTGAGGGCTGACAGTGCGCTGGAAACATCGTGTAAGTAATTTGTTCAACATTGGTGATAATAAGCTACGCAGAGAAATAAGAACATAAATACAGGCTGGGCTTTGTGTGAGCATCTGCAATGCTTTTCTTCCCTCTTTCCCCCTTCTTTTCCTTCTACTACTTCTTCATCTTTCTTTTTCTTTTTTCTTTTTTTTTTAACAGAACCACAGAGGGGAGAAGTAAAAGACATGAATGATTCATAGATGCAAGGGGAGGAAGAGAGAGGGAGAAAGAAAGGAAGAAAAGGCAGTGGGGGAAGAGAGATTAAGAGTGAGGGGAGCTTCAAAGTGACTGGAGCCAATTTGATGTCCAGAGCGTTCCAGTGCTGGGCTAGGCCAACAATTCACTAGGGAAGCCCTGTCAAGCCACTGCCCCCTTTCCTGCAATTCCCTTCCCCTTCCTTCTCTCTCCTCTTCTCCTGCAAACAGAGGCTCCAAATCAGGGGTTCAGAGTTCACCATCATCTAATGATGTGAAGGCCTCCCAGAGAACCTGTGTGAGTGGCATCTGTTTATAAATCTGGACTTTCCCTGGTGCATTTGCCCAGACTTTTTTTTCTTCTTCTTTAAATATGATATAGGGAGAGGGAGGAATGAGATGCCGGATATGAAATGGGGAGGGAAATGTATTTTTAAAAAATCTACTGGTGGTGAAACTCCTTTGATTCTGAATATTCAAAAACCCATTAGATTTAAATGTAGTGGGACTAGTAAAGTAACTGCCTTGATTTGTATTCATGGGCTATAGCGGATATACTTCTAGGGCACAACACACACACTCTTTCTGTCCCTCCCTCCTTCCTTCCCTCTCTTTCTCACTCACACACTCGCTGCACCCACATAGAAGATCACAAAAACCTAAGTGAAGATGTCGAGAGTGGGGTGACTTGTAATTTAAGAACCGAACAAGATTGGTCCTAAAATTAAGCAGAGCCTGGAGATTGCTCATGGGGCTTTATCCCACAAGTCCTGTTCTCACAGCAGTGATGTTACGGAAAAAATGGGAACATATCTCTTTCAGAGCAGCCATCAACGCACCTCTTTTCAATTGTGCAATTGGGGCTGCTGCCCCCATCACACTCTCTTCCTGACTCAGCCCTGCCTTCTAGCTTTATGCTCGACCCAGCATGCCTCTTGGTTATTTTTAAAATTTTTGACACCCCTCACCCAATTTTTCATGCAATTCTGGAATTCTGCTACTGTGAGTTACTGCAAGCTTGATTTAAAACAAATAAAGGAAAACAACAACAACAACAACAACAACAACAACAACAACAATAGGATATCAGGCTACTTTGGGACAAGGAGAAGGAGGGGACACTGACACCACATGACCGCCAATTGTGCAACTGCCCTGTCAGTAACATTTTGCACCTGTGGCCATTGACAGGTTTTCCCATCAATGAAAAGGGACAGGCTGGGGACACAGCAGTTACAGGACAGAAATGCTTAGAGGGAATATATATATGTATGTATGTATGTATGTATGTATGTATGTATTCCCTCTAAGCATATCATATCATATAGGGCTACAGCAGAGATGATGACAAATACAGTAATCCATGAGTAATCAAATCTGCAAATGTTTAACTCACAAATTTGGTGGGATGACTATTTATAGATTTCCGTATTATTTTGATATGTACTGATAGCATGGGTGGAGATGGGACATATAACTCCACATTAAGGGGCAGTGGGAGAAATCAGCTTTCACTGACTGAAACATGGATACAGAACAGTATTAACTCAGGACATTTGGCCATAATTGTTTGTGGATTTCATGTTTTGTAGAATTGAAGTGGGAGTGCAATGAAAATGTACTTTGGGAGCTCTGGAACAGCTTTTTCAGAATGATTTTAAGTGATCACTGAACATTTGAAGATGAAAACACTGCACTGAAGACAATGTTCCATCAAGTACAAGCGCAGTTGAGGAACAGCCTCTGGAAATGCTTCCAGGTGCACTTTGAAGAGAAAGCTTATGTGGCTATAGTCTCCCAAAGGGCAGAAGATTCAGAGGAGTGCTATTCAAAGTGGTGATCCATGGACTGGTGCTGGCCTGCAAGCCAGAGGTTGCTGGTCCACAGGAAATTAAGTGAATACAGTAATAATGTGACACAAACATGCCAAGTAAACAAGGGAAACAGGCAGAAAGGTGTGGTGCTGTGTGATGTTAAGAAATTATACCAGCTTGTATGCACTACTTTACCACACTGAACATACACAATCCCATCTGATTTCAGGGTCAGGTCTAGTTAGTATTTGAATAGAAGACTACCATGGAGCATTATGGATATCCAGAAAGGGCCAGGAAAGAGCCTTTCCTGAAATCCTGGAATGCCAATCCAAGTTGACAATAGTGGGCTGGAAGGATCCATGATCTGGCTGAGCATAAGACAGCTTCCTATATTCCTACAGTTATTTCTTAAGGATAGCATTTACTTATCTGGTCAGGCTGCCTGTTATACCAGGTTTCTGAAATATGTATGGTTAAAGTGTGGTAACAACCTTGGATGAATCATATTTCAGTATCAGAATAAACATGGCGAGAGGCAATTTTTTCACATGCTTAGAAGCTGAGACATTATTCCTTTTGATCACAGTAAATGCTTTAATGGTAGACAGATGGCTTCATTTCTAAGGAGTTTATCACAGGAAGGCAAATTACTTAAATTCCATGCAGAAACGGGATTTAAAAGTCTGGAAAAAAACACAAAAGCGGGTTGTTTTTCAGATGTGTTTGTGTAAAGGAGAAATAATACAGTGTTAACTTGAATGGAAAGTTGCCAAAACCCACTCCTTTTTAATTTCGGAAGTTGGCAACTTTCTATTCTGGTTAATGTTGGGTTACTTCTCCTTCACACAAACATGATCTGAAAATCTACCCGTTTTTGCAGGTTTTATCCAATTTTTGTTTGGGTTAACACCCGACATCATTTGGAAATCTACCTACTTTTGCAGGGGGGGGGTCTAGTTTAAATTCAATTTGTGCACAGGGTCCATCCCATGTGATAAGCTCCTAATAGTCAGTATGGTGTAGTAGTTACTGTGCTGAAGATCCAAGTTCAGGGCCATACTCAGCCATGAAACTGACTGGATGGCCTTTGGCCAGGCACTGTGTTTCAGCCTGACCTGCCTCACAGGGTTGTTGTAAGAAACAATGGGGAGGGAGCTATCTACCTTGAGTTCATTGGAGGTAAAGTAAGCTACAAATGTGATTCATAATGTGATTCTTTCTCCCTTGCCCTGAAGCCTGAAGAAGAGAATCTTAGTCCTGAGATCTGGGAACCCTAGATGTGTATGTCCTATACTGTATGCATGTAAGCACACAACCACACACACAATTAGCTTGCAGCCCTCAAACAGAGTGGTGATACCTATGTTGTTGCTAGTGAGGAATGAAGATTCAACTTCTGGCTTCTGCTCCTGGAATGGAGGAGGGCACTGTCTTTTCCTGTACCTTAGGCAGCAGAACATCTCTTTGTGGGGGCCAACAAGGAGGTGGCACACTCCAAAGGCCAAGTTACCCCCATAACAGTTCTTTCAACCCAGTGTATAAAATTGCCTCTGAGTGTTGGCAACCCATTAATACTGTGTGCGCATTTAATTCATGCAATGTTTATGAAAATGTGCAATAAATAAAGCCAACCGGCACGCAGCCTTGTTGAGACATGGGTGACAACCCTTCTGAATTTTTCATAAGGTAAGGGGGGGAATGCAAGAGCCTTACGTTAATAAGACTAGTTATCATGTTTGATATTTTAAAGAGATATGACTTTTTCTGAATACCACCACCACAACAAACAGAGGTATTTCAGATCCCTCATGAAAGTGGCAAGTAATTTATTTATTTTTGGCTGCTGAAAAGAAAAATAATGTTTCATAGCTTCACACTAACCTGAGCTATTGGAGATTCCAGTGACAGCTGTTCATACAATAAACATAGGATATACTTATATCTTTACAAATGTCCAAGCTGAACATAGGGTGGTGGGGTACACAAGGATCCAGTAGAAAGGGCTGATATTTCAGATACCATACACACACACACACACACACACACACACACACACACAAAGTCACCATGAGTCAAGGTCAACTCGAGGGCACTTAACAAGAAATAGTCCAAAATGTAACTTTTAGAGCTTCTGCACCTGATGCATGGTGTGTGTGTGTGCATGTGCGCATGACCTATACTTTCTGGCCCAAGGCTAATTCAACCACCACAGATGCCCTGTTTACTCTCCTCTCTCTCTTTGCTCTCTCAGAAGTTACAGCAGGAGTCAGGGATCTCTGTGGACACCTTCACTCCCCACTCACCTTCACATCCATGGAAGTCAGGGGGAGATAAGCCACTTTCCCTATCAAAGCACCATCTAGGAAAGCTCCAGGATTTGCGGAGACGCTGTCCAAAAAAGTAATTTGTTCAAGTTCTGGGTGGGGGAAGAGAGAGTCCTAGCTTTATTTCTACAGTCCCGTGCTTCACTTTGTATAATAAATATTTAGCGTAGCCAGCCATTCAGGCTGACTGCCTTGAGAAAGCAGGTTTGCGCATGCACTGCTGTGTGTCTTGGTCCAGCTAGAAGCTCCAAAGAACCAAGGGCTTTGGGCTGAGATGCTCCTCTTGCATCCTGTCAGCACTTTCTGCCTTGACCTAGCTCATGTTTTATGCAATGGGTCACTTGTTGACTTGGTTCTCACTCACATCCTTTCCCGGTCATGTGGGGCATCCTTGGCCATTGGGGCTTCCTCCCAGCCACTGGCCTGGCCAGGGAACTGGAACAGACTCTGGGAGCTGACGTTGCCATCAGCCTTGAGGAGAGAGTGGGTGGTAAAGCCAAGAGCCTGTGGGGAGGAGGGGAAGGAGGAGGAAGGGATTCCAGAAGGAGGAAAGTGGGTGAAATGCTGTTGGAAGTGAGTGGTGTTAATGAAAAATTCAACAGTGGTGGGCCCAGACGCATTGGCAAAATTGCAGAAGCAGGGATGATTAATATTTAAAAGGGTGAGCTGCTGCTTGGCTGCATTTTACGCAGATTCCACACACCCCATGCATGCTCACACCCCTTTCCATCCTACCCAACTTCTTATTTTTTAAAACAACAACAACAAGACTGTTGTTCTCTGTTAAACATGGGCTCAGGTCACCCTTTCCACTGAGCAGCCCCTACTCCTGAGATGAGGCACCCTGCTTCAGTCTCTAGGGAAGGGCTTTCCTGAAAGGGGGATGGACGGAGATTGTCCCATTGCGGCCAGCTCATAGGGAGGTGGGGAAGCCGAGCTGAGAGAATGAATAAAGCACATCATTTATTTTTCATGGGGATGGGAGAGCAGGTTGTCCTATTTAGTCACATTAGATGCTCTGTTAACACAACAGATACATACACATACACACACACACACCAACATTAAATGCTTCTGGGAAGAGGAGGCTGTAGAGCTCCTGTTTTGCAAAGAAAAGGCCTTACATGTTTGCAGGGGTTAAATGTTTTGACATCTCCCTAAGATGTAACCTGCATGAAAGGCCTCCTTGGTTAAAGGGGGTTAGCTAAAAGGCATTAAGACAGAGCAATACTGCAAGTACACCCACCATAGATTTCAAGATCCATCTTTAGATAAAACAAAGGTGGGCAAAATGTGGGTTGTTGGCTGCATGCATCCTCCCCAAAGTCCTTTTTTGGTGGCTTGCCACTGAAATTGACAGTAATGTCACTAACTTCACTGTTATTGTTGCCATTGTGTGTCTTCAAGTTATTTCTGACTTATGGCGACCCTAAGTTGAACCGATCATGGGGCTTTCTTGGCAAGATTTCTTCAGAGTGTTTGACTTGCCCAAGGTAGGTTTCATGGCCAAGCTGGGAACTGAACCCTGGGCTCCAGAGTCATAGTCCAACACTCAAAGCACTATGCCGTTCACTGTAGTCAATGGGAAAGAGAATTACAACTGCTATTGCCAATGGAATTATCAATAGTATGACCAATATCATAGTTGATTCAGTTTCTTTTAGTTCAAAATCAGTAGTCAGTATCATGGTCACTGGCTAATATCCTGCATTGTGTGTCTCAAGCAGAATGCTGTATGCATACAGTGCCACATCTCCCAGCAGTTGTCAAGAGCCAGAGGGGCCACTGCTGGTGCCGAGTGGCAAGTGTGTGCAAGGAGAAGCAACTCAGGAAATAAAGAAGGAACCATCTCAGCTGTGAGGGCAAAAGAAGCAAGGGAGCATGTGTTCCATCCAGGACAACTCCCTTGCTTCTTTTGCCCTCACAGCTGAGATGGCTCCTTCTTCATCTCCTGAGTTGCCTCCTTTCCTCACTCACGCTTGCTACTCAGCAGCAGCAGTGCTCCCCTTGACTCTTGATAGCTGCTGGGAAGTGTGGCACTGTATGCATAGGCACATGATACAGGATATTGGCCATTGACCATGATACTAACTACTGATAATGAACTAAAAGAAACTGAATCAACTATGATAATGGCCATGACCATGTTCTTGATAATTCCATTGGCAGTAGCAGATGCCGTTCTCTTTCCCATTGACTGCACTGTGTGGCATAGTGCTTTAAGTGTTGGACTATGACTCTGGAGACTAGGGTTTGGTTCCCAGCTCAGTCATGACACCCTCCCTCATTTTAAGTCCCCTTACATTTGAGACCAGCCACTTCTTTCTCTCCTGGGTTTTCTGCATTCTCCCTTCCAGGTCAGCAAACCATGGCAGCAGTGGCACCTCAGGGCTTGACAGGTATTGGATGGTGTTCAAGTCGCTATTGAATAGCTCTTTGTGCCTTGTCCCAAAGAAAACATACATGTATGGTACCCAGTTACGTACCTATGTCATCAACAGGATTCCAGCCAGTATTATATTAACTAAAGTGAATGTATGTATTTATTATATAAGGTTCATGTAGATATTAATATGAATTTAATAACAATCAAGTTGACTGGGCTAATTTTTTTAATTATTTAAAAATAATTTAAAATATTTTTAAAATAATAATAATAAATAATGAAGTTTGTCATATTTAGATTGTCATTTTAATTCATTTTAATTGACTAATTTTAATTAATTTCAGCTAAATTTGAATATATATTTGCCTACATGTAGCTATTTTGTAAAATATTTTGACTTTAAAAAATGGTGAAGGAAAATGAAACCAAAATGTTCGGCATTTACACGCTTGGCTAACCTGAAAATTAGTTCCCAGCCTCATAGGACTTGTTCACTCTTGGTGTAAAAGGATGTTCAGTAGCCAAAGAATCTTGACCATTCAAGAAATAGGTGCTAATGCCAAAGCAGATCATGGCTGGTTCCTAAAAGAAGGCATGGCTGCCTCGCTGGCAAGAGCAGACGATTGGGGCAATCCATGGCACAACATTTTGCTGTAGGGTTTAGATTCTGGTAACATGTTTGTTTTGATTTTTAAAACATTGGTTTTAGGAATGCTATACCTTGGAGATGGCTATAGTGCAAAAGAAAGACAGACATTTTAAATGGAATAAAATAAAACACAAAAGAGAATAATGAAGGCAAACCAGAAGACTATCACAGTGCAAAGAAAAACCAAGTCATACAAAATAGCCCAAAAGGCAGGATATGGGAAGCAGGCTGTAGCAGCTGTATTACTGTCATCTGCTTTGAAACATGTTACATTTCTCTCTCCATACCTCCTAAAAACATCCTTGCAGCAGAGGTAATGTTCCTTCTGATAACCACCAAAAAAAAGGCCACAATAGGAAAAATGGCCCTCCTTTCTTACTGTTAGGGTAAGAGGGGACTTGTTTAAGGGAGAGGACTAGCAGATAGAATTAGAGAGACAAAACATGATCTCCCCCCATCATCCCAAATGAGCATTCGCCAGGGCAAAGGTCAAGTGCAGCACATGGTAGTGGATGGGTTTGGAACTGAATGAGTGACAAGGACAAAAGACCAGCAGGGCATCCTGGGACCGACCGGAGAGTTCAAGCTTGATAGCTGGATGTGTGTTCTTGCCTTCTCTCTTTGTCTCACCCAATGGGTTACTAACAAGGATGAGAAATGACCTTCTGTGACCTGTTAACATGTGCTGGTAACATGAGAGGGGCAAGTGTGTGTGTGTGTGTGTGTGTGTGTGTGTGTGTGTGTGTGTGTGTTTTCAAAGTGATTTTTATGCAAAAGAAATAATGGCTGGCATGCCATTAGTGCGTTAGGTGCGCACATGTTCAACTTAACGCTATCACAACTCGCCTTTTTATTGTTGGGGATATCCAAATTCTTTACCAACCATGCAATCGGTGGCATCACCAGTGGGGTGCGAAGGGTGCGGACTGCACTGGGTGACTCCCCAAAGTGGGGGTGGCACTTGGGTGGGCACTCTCTCCCTTCAATAAAGGATGGGAGAATTCATGCCCTTCCTGGTTGCTCCATCATCTGGTTGTTTCCTTAGGGAGGAAGCCCGATGATGGAGTAGCAGGAGGGGTGAATGTGTGCCCTTCCCTGGTGACTCCCTATCTAGTGATGCCACCACATGCAATGACCCAGATCCCTCCAGACTCATATTTTCAGCCATGTACCCTTCCAGGGCAGCCACTTCCATGCCATTGGAGAGCAGGGAGATCAGCAAAATCACATCCAGGTATTTTCCTGTGGCTGGATAATGGCAAGGATGTCATCCCCAGAGGTCATCCAAGGACACCTGGAGGCCCCTGTAGATGCCTATTTGCAGCCCATCCAGTTGTCGGTAAATAGCTGGATGTATCTTTGTTGAACCACTCCCTCTCCAACAACACAGAAATGGCCATACTGAGGGGGATGCATCATTTTAAAAATGTGGTGGGGTTAGCACTGGGGAGATGTAGCTACAGAGACATAGATATGGGACAGATGTATGTCTTCCAGAGAAGCCTCTGTAACATAGCCACTTGAGCCTTGGAAAAACATAGAAAGGAGGCAGGGGGAATTAAAGAGAATGGAAATGCATCACCATTGGATATTCAGAAGTAATTGCTATAACATCAGTTAAAAAGATGGACCTCTTGCCATTTCAAACTAATCTGTGCCTTCTACTTCGTGGACATGTTTCATCTCTCTGGTTGGTACATGGTCATTGTAGGCTGTTGACATGAGTTCAGGTCACAAGTCCCATCACATGGGACTATGGCCTTTGGAAACATTTTTCCCCCAAGCACCACTCTCGCTGTCTGAAGTGATACACCCAGATACATGCTCCCCACCTCAGTGAGAGCCAGGCCTTACTCAGGCATTAATAATGGATTACCAAAACCAACCAGCTGCAAAAATGCTGCTTCTGTTCTCTTAGATTAATCTCACTCCCATGAAGAGCAGGTATTGATTTTATGAGTGATTCCTTCCTTTCCAAACGAAAGAGCCCCTGCAGCATAATCAGTGCGTCGCTCGCCTCCATATCTTTAGGATCCTCTAAGATCTGTTGACTTCTCTCACAGTTAGTAAACACAGTGGGAAAGGAGTAGTAAACCATGAGCTGAGACTCACTGCTTTGGACCTGTTAGGACTGACACCACCAGTGTTAGGAAAGCACCGCAAATTGTTACTTGTGAAATATTGTTGCATTACGATTGCCAAAGTTGCATAGAAGTGTTTATGAGATCTTCTGCTTCATGTTTCAAATCAACATGACAAATTTGGTGCAATGCTAGGAGATAACTTGGTAAAAGGATTACAGTCACTCATTACTTTTTTAAATTACTCGGGAAACAAAATATATTGGATTGGTCCTGGAACCTGAACATGGATCTTTGCAGCACAGGTGACCAGGAATGCTTGAATGAGCACAAGATCATTTAGGGTCTTGACATGCCCTTTCAGAACTAAGGTAGAGTCCTATTAGATTGTGGGGTTCTCTTCCTTGTATAAAATGAATAATAATAATAATAATAATAATAATAATAATAATAAATTTTATTTTTATCCCGCTTTTCCGCGATGATCAAAGCGTACAGATTAAAATTCCAACATAAAAATACATACATGTCAATAAAAACAATTTAAAAGTATCATATTAAAAACAATTACACAGCCAGCTGAGTTAAAGATCCAAAAACATTACAAAATGTATGTTTTCGTGCACATTTTTCTCCCTTCAACTTAAGCTGCATCCACACTGCAGAAATAATCTTGTTTGACATCACTTTAACTGCCATGACTCAATGCTATGGATTTGTGGGAATGGTAGTTTGTTGTGGCACCAAAGCGGAGCTCTCACGTTTTGGTGCCTATAGTAACTCCTCAGTAATCCACTCCTGAATATGGTAGATAGTCATAAATTGAATTTTTGTGTTGTGTGCATGTGTGTGTGTTTTAACTGTTTCCACTGAGTACAGCAGATGTGTAAAGACAAGCCTTATCTGTGAAATGACTTACCTTTGAGTAAAATGTACAGGACTGTGAAACTAAAATCCCTCCGTGAATCTGTGGCAACGCTGGGTTTTAATTGTTTTACTCTGAGCAGCCTTTTCTTCTGGGACAGAACAGGAATCTTTTAAAAGCAGAATGCAATTGCGATGTTACATTTTAAAAGATTCTGTGTGCTGTTCTTCAGTTTCATTTCTGGATATTTGGGCAGATGCCAATTTAGATGCGAGTGAGAGAGAGAGAGAAAGATTATTCTAGTTTTTAATGTTCCTTTTTGATATTCTTAAGAAACCTAGGTGTCTTTTCTAACACTCAGATTAGTTAAGAAAAGTAATTAAAAGTAATGATGCAATTGCTTTTAAGAAACAAGACAACAGCATTCCTTTTTGAAACAGTAACTGTAATGTTAACTAGTTATTTGGGGACTGGGATTGTAACTAGTTACTTTTCAAGCAATGTTATGACCTCTGCCCAAGGGTTACTGCAGTTTCTTATCGAGGAGACGTTCCAAGGCTAAAGCAAAGATTGTTTCCACTTTCACTTTGCAGAACAAAACAGAACTTTGTGTTGCAGCTGCTCTTCTGGTGTCCAAGTAGCTGCTGTCCTTTGTTAGTGTCTTTGTAGACATATCTGCAGATGGTCTTTGCATCTGCTGAGCAACATCTGTTCTAGTGAGCCGGCCAGCCAGCAATTCTAGTAACAAAGCAGAGGAACAAAATATCTATTAGACCAGTTTATACACTTGTTGTGCTCTCTATATTCATTTTATCTGCAAAATCATGGGTTGCTCTTCAGCTCAAATAGGTCCCAAGGTGATAGAACCTTTGCCTAAGATGAAAAAGACCAAGTCCTGTTCTCTGCTGTCCCAAAGGCAGAACCAGGACCAATGGACTCAAATTACAAAAGTGCTGATTTTGCTCGACCCTTAGGAGAAATGTAACATGAGAACGCTTCAGTGATAGAATCAAGTCCATAGGGGAGCTCTTTCTCATTTGAGATCATCAAACACAGGCTAGACAGCCATTTTGTGGGGGATGCTCTAGCTTTGGAGTGATCTGTCCATTTTTCTTTTTTCTACACTAAGTTTGATTAGATATGATTTTTAATTGTCAATTTTATTATTATATTGCAGGAGGGTTAGGGTTTTTGTTGGAATTATTATTGTTGATTGGAATTGTATCACGTTTGTATTAATGACTGCATTTTATCCAGTTGTAATCCCACCTCGATCTGCAGGGAGAGGTGGAACATATAAACAAATCTATTATTATTATTATTATTATTATTATTATTATTATTATTATTATTATTATTA